>NW_027656092.1:0-174008 GCF_964235325.1 Thermobia domestica | reverse complement strand
ACATATGCGTATTTTTACGTAACACAAAGAGAAACTACCTAATTCTATCAAACTTATATATTTTTCTGAAATCGAAGTGTTATTTTGTCTTCTGCAGCGCTATATTTTGATGCACCCTGTATATATATTTTCGATGTCAGAACAAAATATGTTGTTTTCATATTCTACACATCAGGATATGTACGAAAAGCACAAATTAGTAGAATAAAAATAAAATAATGAAGTTAGAAACATATATTCTACATGAACGACTTTAACCCTTACCTTTTCAATGAGATCACATGACGCACACCTTCTGTCAAAAATTGATTCCAATTACCACGGAGCTATTCAATTTTGTTTTAATTTTCTTATTTCACGTAAAAATGTTGGCTGGCAACCGCCTAACAATATATTATATGTCATTATGTGCATATTGAATTGTTACTAATTTTCGTGTATTATAATCTGTTTTGGTCTATATCTTAAGAACCATTTAACATATTTTCACGAAATAAAGCTCAAACTCGAGTACCAGCAGTTATCTCATAGCGGTCGCAAACCCGGGTCCCTATGGCTGAAACAAAGTACCTTATTCTCTACCATGTTTGTTACTACTTTATTCTTTTTTTCAAAATAACGCATATTTCACTGCATTTCCCTACACTGACACACCACTAGGTTGCTTGCATATGACACCCGAGGATCACATATGCGTATTTTTACGTAACACAAAGAGAAACTACCTAATTATATCAAACTTATATATTTTTCTGAAATCGAAGTGTTATTTTGTCTTCTGCAGCGCTATATTTTGATGCACCCTGTATATATATTTTCGATGTCAGAACAAAAAAAAAGTTGTTTTCATATTCTACACATCAGGATAGGTACGAAAAGCACAAATAAGAAGAATAAAAATAAAATAATGAAGTTAGAAACATATATTCTACATGAACGACTTTAACCCTTACCTTTTCAATGAGATCACATGACGCACACCTTCTGTCAAAAATTGATTCCAATTACCACGGAGCTATTCAATTTTGTTTTAATTTTCTTATTTCACGTAAAAATGTTGGCTGCCAACCGCCTAACAATATATTATATGTCATTATGTGCATATTGAATTGTTACTAATTGTCGTGTATTATAATCTGTTTTGGTCTATATCTTAAGAACCATTTAACATATTTTCACGAAATAAAGCTCAAACTCGAGTACCAGCACTTCTCTCATAGCGGTCGCAAACCCGGGTCCCTATGGCTGAAAAAAAGTACCTTATCCTGTACCATGTTTGTTACTACTTTATTCTTTTTTTCAAAATAACGCATATTTCACTGCATTTCCCTACACTGACACACCACTAGGTTGCTTGCATATGACACCCGAGGATCACATATGCGTATTTTTACGTAACACAAAGAGAAACTACCTAATTCTATCAAACTTATATATTTTTGTGAAATCGAAGTGTTATTTTGTCTTCTGCAGTGCTATATTTTGATGCACCCTGTATATAACCGCTATATTTTCGATGTGAGAAGAAAATATGTTGTTTTCAACATCTACACATCAAGATATGTTCGAAAAGCACAAATTAGAAGAATAAAAATAAAATAATGAAGTTAGAAACATATATTCTACATGAACGACTTTAACCCTTACCTTTTCAATGAGATCACATGACGCACACCTTCTGTCAAAAATTGATTCCAATTACCACGGAGCTATTCAATTTTGTTTTAATTTTCTTATTTCACGTAAAAATGTTGGCTGGCAACCGCCTAACAATATATTATATGTCATTATGTGCATATTGAATTGTTACTAATTTTCGTGTATTATAATCTGTTTTGGTCTATATCTTAAGAACCATTTAACATATTTACACGAAATAAAGCTCAAACTCGAGTACCAGCACTTATCTCATAGGGGTCGCAAACCCGGGTCCCTATGGCTGAAAAAAGTACCTTATCCTGTACCATGGTTGTTACTACTTTATTCTTTTTTTCAAAATAACGCATATTTCACTGCATTTCCCTACACTGACACACCACTAGGTTGCTTGCATATCACACCCGAGGATCACATATGCGTATTTTTACGTAACACAAAGAGAAACTACCTAATTCTATCAAACTTATATATTTTTCTGAAATCGAAGTGTTATTTTGTCTTCTGCAGCGCTATATTTTGATGCACCCTGTATATATATATTCGATGTCAGAACAAAATATTTTGTTTTCATATTCTACACATCAGGATAGGTAGGAAAAGCACAAATTAGCAGAATAAAAATAAAATAATGAAGTTAGAAACATATATTCTACATGAACGACTTTAACCCTTACCTTTTCAATGAGATCACATGACGCACACCTTCTGTCAAAAATTGATTCCAATTACCACGGAGCTATTCAATTTTGTTTTAATTTTCTTATTTCACGTAAAAATGTTGGCTGGCAATTATGTGCATATTGAATTGTTACTAATTGTCGTGTATTATAATCTGTTTTGGTCTATATCTTAAGAACCATTTAACATATTTTCACGAAATAAAGCTCAAACTCGAGTACCAGCAGTTATCTCATAGCGGTCGCAAACCCGGGTCCCTATGGCTGAAACAAAGTACCTTATTCTCTACCATGTTTGTTACTACTTTGTTCTTTTTTTCAAAATAACGCATATTTCACTGCATTTCCCTACACTGACACACCACTAGGTTGCTTGCATATGACACCCGAGGATCACATATGCGTATTTTTACGTAACACAAAGAGAAACTACCTAATTATATCAAACTTATATATTTTTCTGAAATCGAAGTGTTATTTTGTCTTCTGCAGCGCTTTATTTTGATGCACCCTGTATATATATTTTCGATGTCAGAACAAAAAAAAAGTTGTTTTCATATTCTACACATCAGGATAGGTACGAAAAGCACAAATAAGAAGAATAAAAATAAAATAATGAAGTTAGAAACATATATTCTACATGAACGACTTTAACCCTTACCTTTTCAATGAGATCACATGACGCACACCTTCTGTCAAAAATTGATTCCAATTACCACGGAGCTATTCAATTTTGTTTTAATTTTCTTATTTCACGTAAAAATGTTGGCTGCCAACCGCCTAACAATATATTATATGTCATTATGTGCATATTGAATTGTTACTAATTGTCGTGTATTATAATCTGTTTTGGTCTATATCTTAAGAACCATTTAACATATTTTCACGAAATAAAGCTCAAACTCGAGTACCAGCACTTCTCTCATAGCGGTCGCAAACCCGGGTCCCTATGGCTGAAAAAAAGTACCTTATCCTGTACCATGTTTGTTACTACTTTATTCTTTTTTTCAAAATAACGCATATTTCACTGCATTTCCCTACACTGACACACCACTAGGTTGCTTGCATATGACACCCGAGGATCACATATGCGTATTTTTACGTAACACAAAGAGAAACTACCTAATTCTATCAAACTTATATATTTTTGTGAAATCGAAGTGTTATTTTGTCTTCTGCAGTGCTATATTTTGATGCACCCTGTATATAACCGCTATATTTTCGATGTGAGAAGAAAATATGTTGTTTTCAACATCTACACATCAAGATATGTTCGAAAAGCACAAATTAGAAGAATAAAAATAAAATAATGAAGTTAGAAACATATATTCTACATGAACGACTTTAACCCTTACCTTTTCAATGAGATCACATGACGCACACCTTCTGTCAAAAATTGATTCCAATTACCACGGAGCTATTCAATTTTGTTTTAATTTTCTTATTTCACGTAAAAATGTTGGCTGGCAACCGCCTAACAATATATTATATGTCATTATGTGCATATTGAATTGTTACTAATTTTCGTGTATTATAATCTGTTTTGGTCTATATCTTAAGAACCATTTAACATATTTACACGAAATAAAGCTCAAACTCGAGTACCAGCACTTATCTCATAGGGGTCGCAAACCCGGGTCCCTATGGCTGAAAAAAGTACCTTATCCTGTACCATGGTTGTTACTACTTTATTCTTTTTTTCAAAATAACGCATATTTCACTGCATTTCCCTACACTGACACACCACTAGGTTGCTTGCATATCACACCCGAGGATCACATATGCGTATTTTTACGTAACACAAAGAGAAACTACCTAATTCTATCAAACTTATATATTTTTCTGAAATCGAAGTGTTATTTTGTCTTCTGCAGCGCTATATTTTGATGCACCCTGTATATATATATTCGATGTCAGAACAAAATATTTTGTTTTCATATTCTACACATCAGGATAGGTAGGAAAAGCACAAATTAGCAGAATAAAAATAAAATAATGAAGTTAGAAACATATATTCTACATGAACGACTTTAACCCTTACCTTTTCAATGAGATCACATGACGCACACCTTCTGTCAAAAATTGATTCCAATTACCACGGAGCTATTCAATTTTGTTTTAATTTTCTTATTTCACGTAAAAATGTTGGCTGGCAATTATGTGCATATTGAATTGTTACTAATTGTCGTGTATTATAATCTGTTTTGGTCTATATCTTAAGAACCATTTAACATATTTTCACGAAATAAAGCTCAAACTCGAGTACCAGCACTACTCTCATAGAGGTCGCAAACCCGGGTCCCTATGGCTGAAAAAAGTACCTTATCCTGTACCATGTTTGTTACTACTTTATTCTTTTTTTCAAAATAACGCATATTTCACTGCATTTCCCTACACTGACACACCACTAGGTTGCTTGCATATGACACCCGAGGATCACATATGCGTATTTTTACGTAACACAAAGAGAAACTACCTAATTCTATCAAACTTATATATTTTTCTGAAATCGAAGTGTTATTTTGTCTTCTGCAGCGCTATATTTTGATGCACCCTGTATATATATTTTCAATGTCAGAACAAAATATGTTGTTTTCATATTCTACACTTCAGGATAGGTACGAAAAGCACAAATTAGAAGAATAAAAATAAAATAATGAAGTTAGAAACATATATTCTACATGAACGACTTTAACCCTTACCTTTTCAATGAGATCACATGACGCACACCTTCTGTCAAAAATTGATTCCAATTACCACGGAGCTATTCAATTTTGTTTTAATTTTCTTATTTCACGTAAAAATGTTGGCTGGCAACCGCCTAACAATATATTATATGTCATTATGTGCATATTGAATTGTTACTAATTGTCGTGTATTATAATCTGTTTTGGTCTATATCTTAAGAACCATTTAACATATTTTCACGAAATAAAGCTCAAACTCGAGTACCAGCACTTATCTCATAGCGGTCGCAAACCCGGGTCCCTATGGCTGAAAAAAGTACCTTATCCTGTACCATGTTTGTTACTACTTTATTCTTTTTTTCAAAATAACGCATATTTCACTGCATTTCCCTACACTGACACACCACTAGGTTGCTTGCATATGACACCCGAGGATCACATATGCGTATTTTTACGTAACACAAAGAGAAACTACCTAATTCTATCATACTTATATATTTTTGTGAAATCGAAGTGTTATTTTGTCTTCTGCAGTGCTATATTTTGATGCACCCTGTATATACCCGCTATATTTTCGATGTGAGAAGAAAATATGTTGTTTTCATATTCTACACATCAAGATATGTTCGAAAAGCACAAATTAGAAGAATAAAAATAAAATAATGAAGTTAGAAACATATATTCTACATGAACGACTTTAACCCTTACCTTTTCAATGAGATCACATGACGCACACCTTCTGTCAAAAATTGATTCCAATTACCACGGAGCTATTCAATTTTGTTTTAATTTTCTTATTTCACGTAAAAATGTTGGCTGGCAACCGCCTAACAATATATTATATGTCATTATGTGCATATTGAATTGTTACTAATTTTCGTGTATTATAATCTGTTTTGGTCTATATCTTAAGAACCATTTAACATATTTTCACGAAATAAAGCTCAAACTCGAGTACCAGCACTTATCTCATAGCGGTCGCAAACCCGGGTCCCTATGGCTGAAACAAAGTACCTTATTCTCTACCATGTTTGTTACTACTTTATTCTTTTTTTCAAAATAACACATATTTCACTGCATTTCCCTACACTGACACACCACTAGGTTGCTTGCATATGACACCCGAGGATCACATATGCGTATTTTTACGTAACACAAAGAGAAACTACCTAATTCTATCAAACTTATATATTTTTCTGAAATCGAAGTGTTATTTTGTCTTCTGCAGCGCTATATTTTGATGCACCCTGTATATATATTTTCGATGTCAGAACAAAATATGTTGTTTTCATATTCTACACATCAGGATATGTACGAAAAGCACAAATTAGTAGAATAAAAATAAAATAATGAAGTTAGAAACATATATTCTACATGAACGACTTTAACCCTTACCTTTTCAATGAGATCACATGACGCACACCTTCTGTCAAAAATTGATTCCAATTACCACGGAGCTATTCAATTTTGTTTTAATTTTCTTATTTCACGTAAAAATGTTGGCTGGCAACCGCCTAACAATATATTATATGTCATTATGTGCATATTGAATTGTTACTAATTTTCGTGTATTATAATCTGTTTTGGTCTATATCTTAAGAACCATTTAACATATTTTCACGAAATAAAGCTCAAACTCGAGTACCAGCAGTTATCTCATAGCGGTCGCAAACCCGGGTCCCTATGGCTGAAACAAAGTACCTTATTCTCTACCATGTTTGTTACTACTTTATTCTTTTTTTCAAAATAACGCATATTTCACTGCATTTCCCTACACTGACACACCACTAGGTTGCTTGCATATGACACCCGAGGATCACATATGCGTATTTTTACGTAACACAAAGAGAAACTACCTAATTATATCAAACTTATATATTTTTCTGAAATCGAAGTGTTATTTTGTCTTCTGCAGCGCTATATTTTGATGCACCCTGTATATATATTTTCGATGTCAGAACAAAAAAAAAGTTGTTTTCATATTCTACACATCAGGATAGGTACGAAAAGCACAAATAAGAAGAATAAAAATAAAATAATGAAGTTAGAAACATATATTCTACATGAACGACTTTAACCCTTACCTTTTCAATGAGATCACATGACGCACACCTTCTGTCAAAAATTGATTCCAATTACCACGGAGCTATTCAATTTTGTTTTAATTTTCTTATTTCACGTAAAAATGTTGGCTGCCAACCGCCTAACAATATATTATATGTCATTATGTGCATATTGAATTGTTACTAATTGTCGTGTATTATAATCTGTTTTGGTCTATATCTTAAGAACCATTTAACATATTTTCACGAAATAAAGCTCAAACTCGAGTACCAGCACTTGTCTCATAGCGGTCGCAAACCCGGGTCCCTATGGCTGAAAAAAAGTACCTTATCCTGTACCATGTTTGTTACTACTTTATTCTTTTTTTCAAAATAACGCATATTTCACTGCATTTCCCTACACTGACACACCACTAGGTTGCTTGCATATGACACCCGAGGATCACATATGCGTATTTTTACGTAACACAAAGAGAAACTACCTAATTCTATCAAACTTATATATTTTTGTGAAATCGAAGTGTTATTTTGTCTTCAGCAGTGCTATATTTTGATGCACCCTGTATATAACCGCTATATTTTCGATGTGAGAAGAAAATATGTTGTTTTCATATTCTACACATCAAGATATGTTCGAAAAGCACAAATTAGCAGAATAAAAATAAAATAATGAAGTTAGAAACATATATTCTACATGAACGACTTTAACCCTTACCTTTTCAATGAGATCACATGACGCACACCTTCTGTCAAAAATTGATTCCAATTACCACGGAGCTATTCAATTTTGTTTTAATTTTCTTATTTCACGTAAAAATGTTGGCTGGCAATTATGTGCATATTGAATTGTTACTAATTGTCGTGTATTATAATCTGTTTTGGTCTATATCTTAAGAACCATTTAACATATTTTCACGAAATAAAGCTCAAACTCGAGTACCAGCACTTCTCTCATAGAGGTCGCAAACCCGGGTTCCTATGGCTGAAAAAAGTACCTTATCCTGTACCATGTTTGTTACTACTTTATTCTTTTTTTCAAAATAACGCATATTTCACTGCATTTCCCTACACTGACACACCACTAGGTTGCTTGCATATGACACCCGAGGATCACATATGCGTATTTTTACGTAACACAAAGAGAAACTACCTAATTCTATCAAACTTATATATTTTTTCTGAAATCGAAGTGTTATTTTGTCTTCTGCAGCGCTATATTTTGATGCACCCTGTATATATATTTTCAATGTCAGAACAAAATATGTTGTTTTCATATTCTACACATCAGGATAGGTACGAAAAGCACAAATTAGAAGAATAAAAATAAAATAATGAAGTTAGAAACATATATTCTACATGAACGACTTTAACCCTTACCTTTTCAATGAGATCACATGACGCACACCTTCTGTAAAAAATTGATTCCAATTACCACGGAGCTATTCAATTTTGTTTTAATTTTCTTATTTCACGTAAAAATGTTGGCTGGCAACCGCCTAACAATATATTATATGTCATTATGTGCATATTGAATTGTTACTAATTGTCGTGTATTATAATCTGTTTTGGTCTATATCTTAAGAACCATTTAACATATTTTCACGAAATAAAGCTCAAACTCGAGTACCAGCACTTCTCTCATAGCGGTCGTAAACCCGGGTCCCTATGGCTGAAAAAAAGTACCTTATCCTGTACCATGTTTGTTACTACTTTATTCTTTTTTTCAAAATAACGCATATTTCACTGCATTTCCCTACACTGACACACCACTAGGTTGCTTGCATATCACACCCGAGGATCACATATACGTATTTTTACGTAACACAAAGAGAAACTACCTAATTCTATCAAACTTATATATTTTTCTGAAATCGAAGTGTTATTTTGTCTTCTGCAGCGCTATATTTTGATGCACCCTGTATATATATTTTCGATGTCAGAACAAAATATGTTGTTTTCATATTCTACACATCAGGATATGTACGAAAAGCACAAATTAGCAGAATAAAAATAAAATAATGAAGTTAGAAACATATATTCTACATGAACGACTTTAACCCTTACCTTTTCAATGAGATCACATGACGCACACCTTCTGTCAAAAATTGATTCCAATTACCACGGAGCTATTCAATTTTGTTTTAATTTTCTTATTTCACGTAAAAATGTGGGCTGGCAACCGCCTAACAATATATTATATGTCATTATGTGCATATTGAATTGTTACTAATTTTCGTGTATTATAATCTGTTTTGGTCTATATCTTAAGAACCATTTAACATATTTTCACGAAATAAAGCTCAAACTCGAGTACCAGCACTTCTCTCATAGCGGTCGTAAACCCGGGTCCCTATGGCTGAAAAAAAGTACCTTATCCTGTACCATGTTTGTTACTACTTTATTCTTTTTTTCAAAATAACGCATATTTCACTGCATTTCCCTACACTGACACACCACTAGGTTGCTTGCATATCACACCCGAGGATCACATATGCGTATTTTTACGTAACACAAAGAGAAACTACCTAATTCTATCAAACTTATATATTTTTCTGAAATCGAAGTGTTATTTTGACTTCTGCAGCGCTATATTTTGATGCACCCTGTATATATATATTCGATGTCAGAACAAAATATTTTGTTTTCATATTCTACACATCAGGATAGGTAGGAAAAGCACAAATTAGCAGAATAAAAATAAAATAATGAAGTTAGAAACATATATTCTACATGAACGACTTTAACCCTTACCTTTTCAATGAGATCACATGACGCACACCTTCTGTCAAAAATTGATTCCAATTACCACGGAGCTATTCAATTTTGTTTTAATTTTCTTATTTCACGTAAAAATGTTGCCTGGCAATTATGTGCATATTGAATTGTTACTAATTGTCGTGTATTATAATCTGTTTTGGTCTATATCTTAAGAACCATTTAACATATTTTCACGAAATAAAGCTCAAACTCGAGTACCAGCACTTCTCTCATAGAGGTCGCAAACCCGGGTTCCTATGGCTGAAAAAAGTACCTTATCCTGAACCATGTTTGTTACTACTTTATTCTTTTTTTCAAAATAACGCATATTTCACTGCATTTCCCTACACTGACACACCACTAGGTTGCTTGCATATGACACCCGAGGATCACATATGCGTATTTTTACGTAACACAAAGAGAAACTACCTAATTCTATCAAACTTATATATTTTTCTGAAATCGAAGTGTTATTTTGTCTTCTGCAGCGCTATATTTTGATGCACCCTGTATATAACCGCTATATTTTCGATGTGAGAAGAAAATATGATGTTTTCATATTCTACACATCAAGATATGTTCGAAAAGCACAAATTAGAAGAATAAAAATAAAATAATGAAGTTAGAAACATATATTCTACATGAACGACTTTAACCCTTACCTTTTCAATGAGATCACATGACGCACACCTTCTGTCAAAAATTGATTCCAATTACCACGGAGCTATTCAATTTTGTTTTAATTTCCTTATTTCACGTAAAAATGTTGGCTGGCAACCGCCTAACAATATATTATATGTCATTATGTGCATATTGAATTGTTACTAATTGTCGTGTATTATAATCTGTTTTGGTCTATATCTTAAGAACCATTTAACATATTTTCACGAAATAAAGCTCAAACTCGAGTACCAGCACTTCTCTCATAGCGGTCGCAAACCCGGGTCCCTATGGCTGAAACAAAGTACCTTATTCTCTACCATGTTTGTTACTACTTTGTTCTTTTTTTCAAAATAACGCATATTTCACTGCATTTCCCTACACTGACACACCACTAGGTTGCTTGCATATGACACCCGAGGATCACATATGCGTATTTTTACGTAACACAAAGAGAAACTACCTAATTATATCAAACTTATATATTTTTCTGAAATCGAAGTGTTATTTTGTCTTCTGCAGCGCTTTATTTTGATGCACCCTGTATATATATTTTCGATGTCAGAACAAAAAAAAAGTTGTTTTCATATTCTACACATCAGGATAGGTACGAAAAGCACAAATAAGAAGAATAAAAATAAAATAATGAAGTTAGAAACATATATTCTACATGAACGACTTTAACCCTTACCTTTTCAATGAGATCACATGACGCACACCTTCTGTCAAAAATTGATTCCAATTACCACGGAGCTATTCAATTTTGTTTTAATTTTCTTATTTCACGTAAAAATGTTGGCTGCCAACCGCCTAACAATATATTATATGTCATTATGTGCATATTGAATTGTTACTAATTGTCGTGTATTATAATCTGTTTTGGTCTATATCTTAAGAACCATTTAACATATTTTCACGAAATAAAGCTCAAACTCGAGTACCAGCACTTCTCTCATAGCGGTCGCAAACCCGGGTCCCTATGGCTGAAAAAAAGTACCTTATCCTGTACCATGTTTGTTACTACTTTATTCTTTTTTTCAAAATAACGCATATTTCACTGCATTTCCCTACACTGACACACCACTAGGTTGCTTGCATATGACACCCGAGGATCACATATGCGTATTTTTACGTAACACAAAGAGAAACTACCTAATTCTATCAAACTTATATATTTTTGTGAAATCGAAGTGTTATTTTGTCTTCTGCAGTGCTATATTTTGATGCACCCTGTATATAACCGCTATATTTTCGATGTGAGAAGAAAATATGTTGTTTTCAACATCTACACATCAAGATATGTTCGAAAAGCACAAATTAGAAGAATAAAAATAAAATAATGAAGTTAGAAACATATATTCTACATGAACGACTTTAACCCTTACCTTTTCAATGAGATCACATGACGCACACCTTCTGTCAAAAATTGATTCCAATTACCACGGAGCTATTCAATTTTGTTTTAATTTTCTTATTTCACGTAAAAATGTTGGCTGGCAACCGCCTAACAATATATTATATGTCATTATGTGCATATTGAATTGTTACTAATTTTCGTGTATTATAATCTGTTTTGGTCTATATCTTAAGAACCATTTAACATATTTACACGAAATAAAGCTCAAACTCGAGTACCAGCACTTATCTCATAGGGGTCGCAAACCCGGGTCCCTATGGCTGAAAAAAGTACCTTATCCTGTACCATGGTTGTTACTACTTTATTCTTTTTTTCAAAATAACGCATATTTCACTGCATTTCCCTACACTGACACACCACTAGGTTGCTTGCATATCACACCCGAGGATCACATATGCGTATTTTTACGTAACACAAAGAGAAACTACCTAATTCTATCAAACTTATATATTTTTCTGAAATCGAAGTGTTATTTTGTCTTCTGCAGCGCTATATTTTGATGCACCCTGTATATATATATTCGATGTCAGAACAAAATATTTTGTTTTCATATTCTACACATCAGGATAGGTAGGAAAAGCACAAATTAGCAGAATAAAAATAAAATAATGAAGTTAGAAACATATATTCTACATGAACGACTTTAACCCTTACCTTTTCAATGAGATCACATGACGCACACCTTCTGTCAAAAATTGATTCCAATTACCACGGAGCTATTCAATTTTGTTTTAATTTTCTTATTTCACGTAAAAATGTTGGCTGGCAATTATGTGCATATTGAATTGTTACTAATTGTCGTGTATTATAATCTGTTTTGGTCTATATCTTAAGAACCATTTAACATATTTTCACGAAATAAAGCTCAAACTCGAGTACCAGCACTACTCTCATAGAGGTCGCAAACCCGGGTCCCTATGGCTGAAAAAAGTACCTTATCCTGTACCATGTTTGTTACTACTTTATTCTTTTTTTCAAAATAACGCATATTTCACTGCATTTCCCTACACTGACACACCACTAGGTTGCTTGCATATGACACCCGAGGATCACATATGCGTATTTTTACGTAACACAAAGAGAAACTACCTAATTCTATCAAACTTATATATTTTTCTGAAATCGAAGTGTTATTTTGTCTTCTGCAGCGCTATATTTTGATGCACCCTGTATATATATTTTCAATGTCAGAACAAAATATGTTGTTTTCATATTCTACACTTCAGGATAGGTACGAAAAGCACAAATTAGAAGAATAAAAATAAAATAATGAAGTTAGAAACATATATTCTACATGAACGACTTTAACCCTTACCTTTTCAATGAGATCACATGACGCACACCTTCTGTCAAAAATTGATTCCAATTACCACGGAGCTATTCAATTTTGTTTTAATTTTCTTATTTCACGTAAAAATGTTGGCTGGCAACCGCCTAACAATATATTATATGTCATTATGTGCATATTGAATTGTTACTAATTGTCGTGTATTATAATCTGTTTTGGTCTATATCTTAAGAACCATTTAACATATTTTCACGAAATAAAGCTCAAACTCGAGTACCAGCACTTATCTCATAGCGGTCGCAAACCCGGGTCCCTATGGCTGAAAAAAGTACCTTATCCTGTACCATGTTTGTTACTACTTTATTCTTTTTTTCAAAATAACGCATATTTCACTGCATTTCCCTACACTGACACACCACTAGGTTGCTTGCATATGACACCCGAGGATCACATATGCGTATTTTTACGTAACACAAAGAGAAACTACCTAATTCTATCATACTTATATATTTTTGTGAAATCGAAGTGTTATTTTGTCTTCTGCAGTGCTATATTTTGATGCACCCTGTATATACCCGCTATATTTTCGATGTGAGAAGAAAATATGTTGTTTTCATATTCTACACATCAAGATATGTTCGAAAAGCACAAATTAGAAGAATAAAAATAAAATAATGAAGTTAGAAACATATATTCTACATGAACGACTTTAACCCTTACCTTTTCAATGAGATCACATGACGCACACCTTCTGTCAAAAATTGATTCCAATTACCACGGAGCTATTCAATTTTGTTTTAATTTTCTTATTTCACGTAAAAATGTTGGCTGGCAACCGCCTAACAATATATTATATGTCATTATGTGCATATTGAATTGTTACTAATTTTCGTGTATTATAATCTGTTTTGGTCTATATCTTAAGAACCATTTAACATATTTTCACGAAATAAAGCTCAAACTCGAGTACCAGCACTTATCTCATAGCGGTCGCAAACCCGGGTCCCTATGGCTGAAACAAAGTACCTTATTCTCTACCATGTTTGTTACTACTTTATTCTTTTTTTCAAAATAACACATATTTCACTGCATTTCCCTACACTGACACACCACTAGGTTGCTTGCATATGACACCCGAGGATCACATATGCGTATTTTTACGTAACACAAAGAGAAACTACCTAATTCTATCAAACTTATATATTTTTCTGAAATCGAAGTGTTATTTTGTCTTCTGCAGCGCTATATTTTGATGCACCCTGTATATATATTTTCGATGTCAGAACAAAATATGTTGTTTTCATATTCTACACATCAGGATATGTACGAAAAGCACAAATTAGTAGAATAAAAATAAAATAATGAAGTTAGAAACATATATTCTACATGAACGACTTTAACCCTTACCTTTTCAATGAGATCACATGACGCACACCTTCTGTCAAAAATTGATTCCAATTACCACGGAGCTATTCAATTTTGTTTTAATTTTCTTATTTCACGTAAAAATGTTGGCTGGCAACCGCCTAACAATATATTATATGTCATTATGTGCATATTGAATTGTTACTAATTTTCGTGTATTATAATCTGTTTTGGTCTATATCTTAAGAACCATTTAACATATTTTCACGAAATAAAGCTCAAACTCGAGTACCAGCAGTTATCTCATAGCGGTCGCAAACCCGGGTCCCTATGGCTGAAACAAAGTACCTTATTCTCTACCATGTTTGTTACTACTTTATTCTTTTTTTCAAAATAACGCATATTTCACTGCATTTCCCTACACTGACACACCACTAGGTTGCTTGCATATGACACCCGAGGATCACATATGCGTATTTTTACGTAACACAAAGAGAAACTACCTAATTATATCAAACTTATATATTTTTCTGAAATCGAAGTGTTATTTTGTCTTCTGCAGCGCTATATTTTGATGCACCCTGTATATATATTTTCGATGTCAGAACAAAAAAAAAGTTGTTTTCATATTCTACACATCAGGATAGGTACGAAAAGCACAAATAAGAAGAATAAAAATAAAATAATGAAGTTAGAAACATATATTCTACATGAACGACTTTAACCCTTACCTTTTCAATGAGATCACATGACGCACACCTTCTGTCAAAAATTGATTCCAATTACCACGGAGCTATTCAATTTTGTTTTAATTTTCTTATTTCACGTAAAAATGTTGGCTGCCAACCGCCTAACAATATATTATATGTCATTATGTGCATATTGAATTGTTACTAATTTTCGTGTATTATAATCTGTTTTGGTCTATATCTTAAGAACCATTTAACATATTTTCACGAAATAAAGCTCAAACTCGAGTACCAGCACTTGTCTCATAGCGGTCGCAAACCCGGGTCCCTATGGCTGAAAAAAAGTACCTTATCCTGTACCATGTTTGTTACTACTTTATTCTTTTTTTCAAAATAACGCATATTTCACTGCATTTCCCTACACTGACACACCACTAGGTTGCTTGCATATGACACCCGAGGATCACATATGCGTATTTTTACGTAACACAAAGAGAAACTACCTAATTCTATCAAACTTATATATTTTTGTGAAATCGAAGTGTTATTTTGTCTTCAGCAGTGCTATATTTTGATGCACCCTGTATATAACCGCTATATTTTCGATGTGAGAAGAAAATATGTTGTTTTCATATTCTACACATCAAGATATGTTCGAAAAGCACAAATTAGCAGAATAAAAATAAAATAATGAAGTTAGAAACATATATTCTACATGAACGACTTTAACCCTTACCTTTTCAATGAGATCACATGACGCACACCTTCTGTCAAAAATTGATTCCAATTACCACGGAGCTATTCAATTTTGTTTTAATTTTCTTATTTCACGTAAAAATGTTGGCTGGCAATTATGTGCATATTGAATTGTTACTAATTGTCGTGTATTATAATCTGTTTTGGTCTATATCTTAAGAACCATTTAACATATTTTCACGAAATAAAGCTCAAACTCGAGTACCAGCACTTCTCTCATAGAGGTCGCAAACCCGGGTTCCTATGGCTGAAAAAAGTACCTTATCCTGTACCATGTTTGTTACTACTTTATTCTTTTTTTCAAAATAACGCATATTTCACTGCATTTCCCTACACTGACACACCACTAGGTTGCTTGCATATGACACCCGAGGATCACATATGCGTATTTTTACGTAACACAAAGAGAAACTACCTAATTCTATCAAACTTATATATTTTTTCTGAAATCGAAGTGTTATTTTGTCTTCTGCAGCGCTATATTTTGATGCACCCTGTATATATATTTTCAATGTCAGAACAAAATATGTTGTTTTCATATTCTACACATCAGGATAGGTACGAAAAGCACAAATTAGAAGAATAAAAATAAAATAATGAAGTTAGAAACATATATTCTACATGAACGACTTTAACCCTTACCTTTTCAATGAGATCACATGACGCACACCTTCTGTAAAACATTGATTCCAATTACCACGGAGCTATTCAATTTTGTTTTAATTTTCTTATTTCACGTAAAAATGTTGGCTGGCAACCGCCTAACAATATATTATATGTCATTATGTGCATATTGAATTGTTACTAATTGTCGTGTATTATAATCTGTTTTGGTCTATATCTTAAGAACCATTTAACATATTTTCACGAAATAAAGCTCAAACTCGAGTACCAGCACTTCTCTCATAGCGGTCGCAAACCCGGGTCCCTATGGCTGAAAAAAAGTACCTTATCCTGTACCATGTTTGTTACTACTTTATTCTTTTTTTTCAAAATAACGCATATTTCACTGCATTTCCCTACACTGACACACCACTAGGTTGCTTGCATATGACACCCGAGGATCACATATGCGTATTTTTACGTAACACAAAGAGAAACTACCTAATTCTATCATACTTATATATTTTTGTGAAATCGAAATGTTATTTTGTCTTCTGCAGTGCTATATTTTGATGCACCCTGTATATACCCGCTATATTTTCGATGTGAGAAGAAAATATGTTGTTTTCATATTCTACACATCAAGATATGTTCGAAAAGCACAAATTAGAAGAATAAAAATAAAATAATGAAGTTAGAAACATATATTCTACATGAACGACTTTAACCCTTACCTTTTCAATGAGATCACATGACGCACACCTTCTGTCAAAAATTGATTCCAATTACCACGGAGCTATTCAATTTTGTTTTAATTTTCTTATTTCACGTAAAAATGTTGGCTGGCAACCGCCTAACAATATATTATATGTCATTATGTGCATATTGAATTGTTACTAATTTTCGTGTATTATAATCTGTTTTGGTCTATATCTTAAGAACCATTTAACATATTTTCACGAAATAAAGCTCAAACTCGAGTACCAGCACTTATCTCATAGCGGTCGCAAACCCGGGTCCCTATGGCTGAAACAAAGTACCTTATTCTCTACCATGTTTGTTACTACTTTATTCTTTTTTTCAAAATAACACATATTTCACTGCATTTCCCTACACTGACACACCACTAGGTTGCTTGCATATCACACCCGAGGATCACATATGCGTATTTTTACGTAACACAAAGAGAAACTACCTAATTCTATCAAACTTATATATTTTTCTGAAATCGAAGTGTTATTTTGTCTTCTGCAGCGCTATATTTTGATGCACCCTGTATATATATTTTCGATGTCAGAACAAAATATGTTGTTTTCATATTCTACACATCAGGATATGTACGAAAAGCACAAATTAGCAGAATAAAAATAAAATAATGAAGTTAGAAACATATATTCTACATGAACGACTTTAACCCTTACCTTTTCAATGAGATCACATGACGCACACCTTCTGTCAAAAATTGATTAAAATTACCACAGAGCTATTCAATTTTGTTTTAATTTTCTTATTTCACGTAAAAATGTTGGCTGGCAACCGCCTAACAATATATTATATGTCATTATGTGCATATTGAATTGTTACTAATTTTCGTGTATTATAATCTGTTTTGGTCTATATCTTAAGAACCATTTAACATATTTTCACGAAATAAAGCTCAAACTCGAGTACCAGCACTTCTCTCATAGCGGTCGCAAACCCGGGTCCCTATGGCTGAAAAAAAGTACCTTATCCTGTACCATGTTTGTTACTACTTTATTCTTTTTTTCAAAATAACGCATATTTCACTGCATTTCCCTACACTGACACACCACTAGGTTGCTTGCATATGACACCCGAGGATCACATATGCGTATTTTTACGTAACACAAAGAGAAACTACCTAATTCTATCAAACTTATATATTTTTGTGAAATCGAAGTGTTATTTTGTCTTCTGCAGTGCTATATTTTGATGCACCCTGTATATAACCGCTATATTTTCGATGTGAGAAGAAAATATGTTGTTTTCATATTCTACACATCAAGATATGTTCGAAAAGCACAAATTAGAAGAATAAAAATAAAATAATGAAGTTAGAAACATATATTCTACATGAACGACTTTAACCCTTACCTTTTCAATGAGATCACATGACGCACACCTTCTGTCAAAAATTGATTCCAATTACCACGGAGCTATTCAATTTTGTTTTAATTTTCTTATTTCACGTAAAAATGTTGGCTGGCAACCGCCTAACAATATATTATATGTCATTATGTGCATATTGAATTGTTACTAATTTTCGTGTATTATAATCTGTTTTGGTCTATATCTTAAGAACCATTTAACATATTTACACGAAATAAAGCTCAAACTCGAGTACCAGCACTTATCTCATAGCGGTCGCAAACCCGGGTCCCTATGGCTGAAACAAAGTACCTTATTCTCTACCATGTTTGTTACTACTTTATTCTTTTTTTCAAAATAACACATATTTCACTGCATTTCCCTACACTGACACACCACTAGGTTGCTTGCATATGACACCCGAGGATCACATATGCGTATTTTTACGTAACACAAAGAGAAACTACCTAATTCTATCAAACTTATATATTTTTCTGAAATCGAAGTGTTATTTTGTCTTCTGCAGCGCTATATTTTGAGGCACCCTGTATATATATATTCGATGTCAGAACAAAATATGTTGTTTTCATATTCTACACATCAGGATAGGTAGGAAAAGCACAAATTAGCAGAATAAAAATAAAATAATGAAGTTAGAAACATATATTCTACATGAACGACTTTAACCCTTACCTTTTCAATGAGATCACATGACGCACACCTTCTGTCAAAAATTGATTCCAATTACCACGGAGCTATTCAATTTTGTTTTAATTTTCTTATTTCACGTAAAAATGTTGGCTGGCAATTATGTGCATATTGAATTGTTACTAATTGTCGTGTATTATAATCTGTTTTGTCTATATCTTAAGAACCATTTAACATATTTTCACGAAATAAAGCTCAAACTAGAGTACCAGCACTTCTCTCATAGAGGTCGCAAACCCGGGTCCCTATGGCTGAAAAAAGTACCTTATCCTGTACCATGTTTGTTACTACTTTATTCTTTTTTTCAAAATAACGCATATTTCACTGCATTTCCCTACATTGACACACCACTAGGTTGCTTGCATATGACACCCGAGGATCACATATGCGTATTTTTACGTAACACAAAGAGAAACTACCTAATTCTATCAAACTTATATATTTTTCTGAAATCGAAGTGTTATTTTGTCTTCTGCAGCGCTATATTTTGATGCACCCTGTATATATATTTTCAATGTCAGAACAAAATATGTTGTTTTCATATTCTACACATCAGGATAGGTACGAAAAGCACAAATTAGAAGAATAAAAATAAAATAATGAAGTTAGAAACATATATTCTACATGAACGACTTTAACCCTTACCTTTTCAATGAGATCACATGACGCACACCTTCTGTAAAAAATTGATTCCAATTACCACGGAGCTATTCAATTTTGTTTTAATTTTCTTATTTCACGTAAAAATGTTGGCTGGCAACCGCCTAACAATATATTATATGTCATTATGTGCATATTGAATTGTTACTAATTTTCGTGTATTATAATCTGTTTTGGTCTATATCTTAAGAACCATTTAACATATTTTCACGAAATAAAGCTCAAACTCGAGTACCAGCACTTCTCTCATAGCGGTCGTAAACCCGGGTCCCTATGGCTGAAAAAAAGTACCTTATCCTGTACCATGTTTGTTACTACTTTATTCTTTTTTTCAAAATAACGCATATTTCACTGCATTTCCCTACACTGACACACCACTAGGTTGCTTGCATATCACACCCGAGGATCACATATGCGTATTTTTACGTAACACAAAGAGAAACTACCTAATTCTATCAAACTTATATATTTTTCTGAAATCGAAGTGTTATTTTGTCTTCTGCAGCGCTATATTTTGATGCACCCTGTATATATATTTTCGATGTCAGAACAAAATATGTTGTTTTCATATTCTACACATCAGGATATGTACGAAAAGCACAAATTAGCAGAATAAAAATAAAATAATGAAGTTAGAAACATATATTCTACATGAACGACTTTAACCCTTACCTTTTCAATGAGATCACATGACGCACACCTTCTGTCAAAAATTGATTCCAATTACCACGGACCTATTCAATTTCGTTTTAATTTTCTTATTTCACGTAAAAATGTTGGCTGGCAACCGCCTAACAATATATTATATGTCATTATGTGCATATTGAATTGTTACTAATTTTCGTGTATTATAATCTGTTTTGGTCTATATCTTAAGAACCATTTAACATATTTACACGAAATAAAGCTCAAACTCGAGTACCAGCACTTATCTCATAGCGGTCGCAAACCCGGGTCCCTATGGCTGAAACAAAGTACCTTATTCTCTACCATGTTTGTTACTACTTTATTCTTTTTTTCAAAATAACACATATTTCACTGCATTTCCCTACACTGACACACCACTAGGTTGCTTGCATATGACACCCGAGGATCACATATGCGTATTTTTACGTAACACAAAGAGAAACTACCTAATTCTATCAAACTTATATATTTTTCTGAAATCGAAGTGTTATTTTGTCTTCTGCAGCGCTATATTTTGATGCACCCTGTATATATATATTCGATGTCAGAACAAAATATGTTGTTTTCATATTCTACACATCAGGATAGGTAGGAAAAGCACAAATTATCAGAATAAAAATAAAATAATGAAGTTAGAAACATATATTCTACATGAACGACTTTAACCCTTACCTTTTCAATGAGATCACATGACGCACACCTTCTGTCAAAAATTGATTCCAATTACCACGGAGCTATTCAATTTTGTTTTAATTTTCTTATTTCACGTAAAAATGTTGGCTGGCAATTATGTGCATATTGAATTGTTACTAATTGTCGTGTATTATAATCTGTTTTGTCTAAATCTTAAGAACCATTTAACATATTTTCACGAAATAAAGCTCAAACTCGAGTACCAGCACTTCTCTCATAGAGGTCGCAAACCCGGGTCCCTATGGCTGAAAAAAGTACCTTATCCTGTACCATGTTTGTTACTACTTTATTCTTTTTTTCAAAATAACGCATATTTCACTGCATTTCCCTACATTGACACACCACTAGGTTGCTTGCATATGACACCCGAGGATCACATATGCGTATTTTTACGTAACACAAAGAGAAACTACCTAATTCTATCAAACTTATATATTTTTCTGAAATCGAAGTGTTATTTTGTCTTCTGCAGCGCTATATTTTGATGCACCCTGTATATATATTTTCAATGTCAGAACAAAATATGTTGTTTTCATATTCTACACATCAGGATAGGTACGAAAAGCACAAATTAGAAGAATAAAAATAAAATAATGAAGTTAGAAACATATATTCTACATGAACGACTTTAACCCTTACCTTTTCAATGAGATCACATGACGCACACCTTCTGTAAAAAATTGATTCCAATTACCACGGAGCTATTCAATTTTGTTTTAATTTTCTTATTTCACGTAAAAATGTTGGCTGGCAACCGCCTAACAATATATTATATGTCATTATGTGCATATTGAATTGTTACTAATTTTCGTGTATTATAATCTGTTTTGGTCTATATCTTAAGAACCATTTAACATATTTTCACGAAATAAAGCTCAAACTCGAGTACCAGCACTTCTCTCATAGCGGTCGTAAACCCGGGTCCCTATGGCTGAAAAAAAGTACCTTATCCTGTACCATGTTTGTTACTACTTTATTCTTTTTTTCAAAATAACGCATATTTCACTGCATTTCCCTACACTGACACACCACTAGGTTGCTTGCATATCACACCCGAGGATCACATATGCGTATTTTTACGTAACACAAAGAGAAACTACCTAATTCTATCAAACTTATATATTTTTCTGAAATCGAAGTGTTATTTTGTCTTCTGCAGCGCTATATTTTGATGCACCCTGTATATATATTTTCGATGTCAGAACAAAATATGTTGTTTTCATATTCTACACATCAGGATATGTACGAAAAGCACAAATTAGCAGAATAAAAATAAAATAATGAAGTTAGAAACATATATTCTACATGAACGACTTTAACCCTTACCTTTTCAATGAGATCACATGACGCACACCTTCTGTCAAAAATTGATTCCAATTACCACGGACCTATTCAATTTCGTTTTAATTTTCTTATTTCACGTAAAAATGTTGGCTGGCAACCGCCTAACAATATATTATATGTCATTATGTGCATATTGAATTGTTACTAATTTTCGTGTATTATAATCTGTTTTGGTCTATATCTTAAGAACCATTTAACATATTTTCACGAAATAAAGCTCAAACTCGAGTACCAGCACTTACCTCATAGAGGTCGCAAACCCGGGTCCCTATGGCTGAAACAAAGTACCTTATTCTCTACCATGTTTGTTACTACTTTATTCTTTTTTTGAAAATAACGCATATTTCACTGCATTTCCCTACACTGACACACCACTAGGTTGCTTGCATATGACACCCGAGGATCACATATGCGTATTTTTACGTAACACAAAGAGAAACTACCTAATTATATCAAACTTATATATTTTTCTGAAATCGAAGTGTTATTTTGTCTTCTGCAGCGCTATATTTTGATGCACCCTGTATATATATTTTCGATGTCAGAACAAAATATGTTGTTTTCATATTCTACACATCAGGATAGGTACGAAAAGCACAAATTAGAAGAATAAAAATAAAATAATGAAGTTAGAAACATATATTCTACATGAACGACTTTAACCCTTACCTTTTCAATGAGATCACATGACGCACACCTTCTGTCAAAAATTGATTCCAATTACCACGGAGCTATTCAATTTTGTTTTAATTTTCTTATTTCACGTAAAAATGTTGGCTGGCAACCGCCTAACAATATATTATATGTCATTATGTGCATATTGAATTGTTACTAATTGTCGTGTATTATAATCTGTTTTGGTCTATATCTTAAGAACCATTTAACATATTTTCACGAAATAAAGCTCAAACTCGAGTACCAGCACTTCTCTCATAGCGGTCGCAAACCCGGGTCCCTATGGCTGAAAAAAAGTACCTTATCCTGTACCATGTTTGTTACTACTTTATTCTTTTTTTCAAAATAACGCATATTTCACTGCATTTCCCTACACTGACACACCACTAGGTTGCTTGCATATGACACCCGAGGATCACATATGCGTATTTTTACGTAACACAAAGAGAAACTACCTAATTCTATCAAACTTATATATTTTTGTGAAATCGAAGTGTTATTTTGTCTTCTGCAGCGCTATATTTTGATGCACCCTGTATATATATTTTCGATGTCAGAACAAAATATGTTGTTTTCATATTCTACACATCAGGATATGTACGAAAAGCACAAATTAGCAGAATAAAAATAAAATAATGAAGTTAGAAACATATATTCTACATGAACGACTTTAACCCTTACCTTTTCAATGAGATCACATGACGCACACCTTCTGTCAAAAATTGATTCCAATTACCACGGACCTATTCAATTTCGTTTTAATTTTCTTATTTCACGTAAAAATGTTGGCTGGCAACCGCCTAACAATATATTATATGTCATTATGTGCATATTGAATTGTTACTAATTTTCGTGTATTATAATCTGTTTTGGTCTATATCTTAAGAACCATTTAACATATTTACACGAAATAAAGCTCAAACTCGAGTACCAGCACTTATCTCATAGCGGTCGCAAACCCGGGTCCCTATGGCTGAAACAAAGTACCTTATTCTCTACCATGTTTGTTACTACTTTATTCTTTTTTTCAAAATAACACATATTTCACTGCATTTCCCTACACTGACACACCACTAGGTTGCTTGCATATGACACCCGAGGATCACATATGCGTATTTTTACGTAACACAAAGAGAAACTACCTAATTCTATCAAACTTATATATTTTTCTGAAATCGAAGTGTTATTTTGTCTTCTGCAGCGCTATATTTTGAGGCACCCTGTATATATATATTCGATGTCAGAACAAAATATGTTGTTTTCATATTCTACACATCAGGATAGGTAGGAAAAGCACAAATTAGCAGAATAAAAATAAAATAATGAAGTTAGAAACATATATTCTACATGAACGACTTTAACCCTTACCTTTTCAATGAGATCACATGACGCACACCTTCTGTCAAAAATTGATTCCAATTACCACGGAGCTATTCAATTTTGTTTTAATTTTCTTATTTCACGTAAAAATGTTGGCTGGCAATTATGTGCATATTGAATTGTTACTAATTGTCGTCTATTATAATCTGTTTTGTCTAAATCTTAAGAACCATTTAACATATTTTCACGAAATAAAGCTCAAACTCGAGTACCAGCACTTCTCTCATAGAGGTCGCAAACCCGGGTCCCTATGGCTGAAAAAAGTACCTTATCCTGTACCATGTTTGTTACTACTTTATTCTTTTTTTCAAAATAACGCATATTTCACTGCATTTCCCTACATTGACACACCACTAGGTTGCTTGCATATGACACCCGAGGATCACATATGCGTATTTTTACGTAACACAAAGAGAAACTACCTAATTCTATCAAACTTATATATTTTTCTGAAATCGAAGTGTTATTTTGTCTTCTGCAGCGCTATATTTTGATGCACCCTGTATATATATTTTCAATGTCAGAACAAAATATGTTGTTTTCATATTCTACACATCAGGATAGGTACGAAAAGCACAAATTAGAAGAATAAAAATAAAATAATGAAGTTAGAAACATATATTCTACATGAACGACTTTAACCCTTACCTTTTCAATGAGATCACATGACGCACACCTTCTGTAAAAAATTGATTCCAATTACCACGGAGCTATTCAATTTTGTTTTAATTTTCTTATTTCACGTAAAAATGTTGGCTGGCAACCGCCTAACAATATATTATATGTCATTATGTGCATATTGAATTGTTACTAATTTTCGTGTATTATAATCTGTTTTGGTCTATATCTTAAGAACCATTTAACATATTTTCACGAAATAAAGCTCAAACTCGAGTACCAGCACTTCTCTCATAGCGGTCGTAAACCCGGGTCCCTATGGCTGAAAAAAAGTACCTTATCCTGTACCATGTTTGTTACTACTTTATTCTTTTTTTCAAAATAACGCATATTTCACTGCATTTCCCTACACTGACACACCACTAGGTTGCTTGCATATCACACCCGAGGATCACATATGCGTATTTTTACGTAACACAAAGAGAAACTACCTAATTCTATCAAACTTATATATTTTTCTGAAATCGAAGTGTTATTTTGTCTTCTGCAGCGCTATATTTTGATGCACCCTGTATATATATTTTCGATGTCAGAACAAAATATGTTGTTTTCATATTCTACACATCAGGATATGTACGAAAAGCACAAATTAGCAGAATAAAAATAAAATAATGAAGTTAGAAACATATATTCTACATGAACGACTTTAACCCTTACCTTTTCAATGAGATCACATGACGCACACCTTCTGTCAAAAATTGATTCCAATTACCACGGACCTATTCAATTTCGTTTTAATTTTCTTATTTCACGTAAAAATGTTGGCTGGCAACCGCCTAACAATATATTATATGTCATTATGTGCATATTGAATTGTTACTAATTTTCGTGTATTATAATCTGTTTTGGTCTATATCTTAAGAACCATTTAACATATTTTCACGAAATAAAGCTCAAACTCGAGTACCAGCACTTCTCTCATAGCGGTCGCAAACCCGGGTCCCTATGGCTGAAACAAAGTACCTTATTCTCTACCATGTTTGTTACTACTTTATTCTTTTTTTGAAAATAACGCATATTTCACTGCATTTCCCTACACTGACACACCACTAGGTTGCTTGCATATGACACCCGAGGATCACATATGCGTATTTTTACGTAACACAAAGAGAAACTACCTAATTATATCAAACTTATATATTTTTCTGAAATCGAAGTGTTATTTTGTCTTCTGCAGCGCTATATTTTGATGCACCCTGTATATATATTTTCGATGTCAGAACAAAATATGTTGTTTTCATATTCTACACATCAGGATAGGTACGAAAAGCACAAATTAGAAGAATAAAAATAAAATAATGAAGTTAGAAACATATATTCTACATGAACGACTTTAACCCTTACCTTTTCAATGAGATCACATGACGCACACCTTCTGTCAAAAATTGATTCCAATTACCACGGAGCTATTCAATTTTGTTTTAATTTTCTTATTTCACGTAAAAATGTTGGCTGGCAACCGCCTAACAATATATTATATGTCATTATGTGCATATTGAATTGTTACTAATTGTCTTGTATTATAATCTGTTTTGGTCTATATCTTAAGAACCATTTAACATATTTTCACGAAATAAAGCTCAAACTCGAGTACCAGCACTTCTCTCATAGCGGTCGCAAACCCGGGTCCCTATGGCTGAAAAAAAGTACCTTATCCTGTACCATGTTTGTTACTACTTTATTCTTTTTTTCAAAATAACGCATATTTCACTGCATTTCCCTACACTGACACACCACTAGGTTGCTTGCATATGACACCCGAGGATCACATATGCGTATTTTTACGTAACACAAAGAGAAACTACCTAATTCTATCAAACTTATATATTTTTGTGAAATCGAAGTGTTATTTTGTCTTCTGCAGTGCTATATTTTGATGCACCCTGTATATAACCGCTATATTTTCGATGTGAGAAGAAAATATGTTGTTTTCATATTCTACACATCAAGATATGTTCGAAAAGCACAAATTAGAAGAATAAAAATAAAATAATGAAGTTAGAAACATATATTCTACATGAACGACTTTAACCCTTACCTTTTCAATGAGATCACATGACGCACACCTTCTGTCAAAAATTGATTCCAATTACCACGGAGCTATTCAATTTTGTTTTAATTTTCTTATTTCACGTAAAAATGTTGGCTGGCAACCGCCTAACAATATATTATATGTCATTATGTGCATATTGAATTGTTACTAATTTTCGTGTATTATAATCTGTTTTGGTCTATATCTTAAGAACCATTTAACATATTTTCACGAAATAAAGCTCAAACTCGAGTACCAGCACTTCTCTCATAGCGGTCGTAAACCCGGGTCCCTATGGCTGAAAAAAAGTACCTTATCCTGTACCATGTTTGTTACTACTTTATTCTTTTTTTCAAAATAACGCATATTTCACTGCATTTCCCTACACTGACACACCACTAGGTTGCTTGCATATCACACCCGAGGATCACATATGCGTATTTTTACGTAACACAAAGAGAAACTACCTAATTCTATCAAACTTATATATTTTTCTGAAATCGAAGTGTTATTTTGTCTTCTGCAGCGCTATATTTTGATGCACCCTGTATATATATTTTCGATGTCAGAACAAAATATGTTGTTTTCATATTCTACACATCAGGATATGTACGAAAAGCACAAATTAGCAGAATAAAAATAAAATATTGAAGTTAGAAACATATATTCTACATGAACGACTTTAACCCTTACCTTTTCAATGAGATCACATGACGCACACCTTCTGTCAAAAATTGATTCCAATTACCACGGACCTATTCAATTTTGTTTTAATTTTCTTATTTCACGTAAAAATGTTGGCTGGCAACCGCCTAACAATATATTATATGTCATTATGTGCATATTGAATTGTTACTAATTTTCGTGTATTATAATCTGTTTTGGTCTATATCTTAAGAACCATTTAACATATTTTCACGAAATAAAGCTCAAACTCGAGTACCAGCACTTACCTCATAGCGGTCGCAAACCCGGGTCCCTATGGCTGAAACAAAGTACCTTATTCTCTACCATGTTTGTTACTACTTTATTCTTTTTTTGAAAATAACGCATATTTCACTGCATTTCCCTACACTGACACACCACTAGGTTGCTTGCATATGACACCCGAGGATCACATATGCGTATTTTTACGTAACACAAAGAGAAACTACCTAATTCTATCAAACTTATATATTTTTCTGAAATCGAAGTGTTATTTTGTCTTCTGCAGCGCTATATTTTGATGCACCCTGTATATATATTTTCAATGTCAGAACAAAATATGTTGTTTTCATATTCTACACATCAGGATAGGTACGAAAAGCACAAATTAGAAGAATAAAAATAAAATAATGAAGTTAGAAACATATATTCTACATGAACGACTTTAACCCTTACCTTTTCAATGAGATCACATGACGCACACCTTCTGTAAAAAATTGATTCCAATTACCACGGAGCTATTCAATTTTGTTTTAATTTTCTTATTTCACGTAAAAATGTTGGCTGGCAACCGCCTAACAATATATTATATGTCATTATGTGCATATTGAATTGTTACTAATTTTCGTGTATTATAATCTGTTTTGGTCTATATCTTAAGAACCATTTAACATATTTTCACGAAATAAAGCTCAAACTCGAGTACCAGCACTTCTCTCATAGCGGTCGTAAACCCGGGTCCCTATGGCTGAAAAAAAGTACCTTATCCTGTACCATGTTTGTTACTACTTTATTCTTTTTTTCAAAATAACGCATATTTCACTGCATTTCCCTACACTGACACACCACTAGGTTGCTTGCATATCACACCCGAGGATCACATATGCGTATTTTTACGTAACACAAAGAGAAACTACCTAATTCTATCAAACTTATATATTTTTCTGAAATCGAAGTGTTATTTTGTCTTCTGCAGCGCTATATTTTGATGCACCCTGTATATATATTTTCGATGTCAGAACAAAATATGTTGTTTTCATATTCTACACGTCAGGATATGTACGAAAAGCACAAATTAGCAGAATAAAAATAAAATAATGAAGTTAGAAACATATATTCTACATGAACGACTTTAACCCTTACCTTTTCAATGAGATCACATGACGCACACCTTCTGTCAAAAATTGATTCCAATTACCACGGACCTATTCAATTTCGTTTTAATTTTCTTATTTCACGTAAAAATGTTGGCTGGCAACCGCCTAACAATATATTATATGTCATTATGTGCATATTGAATTGTTACTAATTTTCGTGTATTATAATCTGTTTTGGTCTATATCTTAAGAACCATTTAACATATTTACACGAAATAAAGCTCAAACTCGAGTACCAGCACTTATCTCATAGCGGTCGCAAACCAGGGTCCCTATGGCTGAAACAAAGTACCTTATTCTCTACCATGTTTGTTACTACTTTATTCTTTTTTTCAAAATAACACATATTTCACTGCATTTCCCTACACTGACACACCACTAGGTTGCTTGCATATCACACCCGAGGATCACATATGCGTATTTTTACGTAACACAAAGAGAAACTACCTAATTCTATCAAACTTATATATTTTTCTGAAATCGAAGTGTTATTTTGTCTTCTGCAGCGCTATATTTTGAGGCACCCTGTATATATATATTCGATGTCAGAACAAAATATGTTGTTTTCATATTCTACACATCAGGATAGGTAGGAAAAGCACAAATTAGCAGAATAAAAATAAAATAATGAAGTTAGAAACATATATTCTACATGAACGACTTTAACCCTTACCTTTTCAATGAGATCACATGACGCACACCTTCTGTCAAAAATTGATTCCAATTACCACGGAGCTATTCAATTTTGTTTTAATTTTCTTATTTCACGTAAAAATGTTGGCTGGCAATTATGTGCATATTGAATTGTTACTAATTGTCGTCTATTATAATCTGTTTTGTCTAAATCTTAAGAACCATTTAACATATTTTCACGAAATAAAGCTCAAACTCGAGTACCAGCACTTCTCTCATAGAGGTCGCAAACCCGGGTCCCTATGGCTGAAAAAAGTACCTTATCCTGTACCATGTTTGTTACTACTTTATTCTTTTTTTCAAAATAACGCATATTTCACTGCATTTCCCTACATTGACACACCACTAGGTTGCTTGCATATGACACCCGAGGATCACATATGCGTATTTTTACGTAACACAAAGAGAAACTACCTAATTCTATCAAACTTATATATTTTTCTGAAATCGAAGTGTTATTTTGTCTTCTGCAGCGCTATATTTTGATGCACCCTGTATATATATTTTCAATGTCAGAACAAAATATGTTGTTTTCATATTCTACACATCAGGATAGGTACGAAAAGCACAAATTAGAAGAATAAAAATAAAATAATGAAGTTAGAAACATATATTCTACATGAACGACTTTAACCCTTACCTTTTCAATGAGATCACATGACGCACACCTTCTGTAAAAAATTGATTCCAATTACCACGGAGCTATTCAATTTTGTTTTAATTTTCTTATTTCACGTAAAAATGTTGGCTGGCAACCGCCTAACAATATATTATATGTCATTATGTGCATATTGAATTGTTACTAATTTTCGTGTATTATAATCTGTTTTGGTCTATATCTTAAGAACCATTTAACATATTTTCACGAAATAAAGCTCAAACTCGAGTACCAGCACTTCTCTCATAGCGGTCGTAAACCCGGGTCCCTATGGCTGAAAAAAAGTACCTTATCCTGTACCATGTTTGTTACTACTTTATTCTTTTTTTCAAAATAACGCATATTTCACTGCATTTCCCTACACTGACACACCACTAGGTTGCTTGCATATCACACCCGAGGATCACATATGCGTATTTTTACGTAACACAAAGAGAAACTACCTAATTCTATCAAACTTATATATTTTTCTGAAATCGAAGTGTTATTTTGTCTTCTGCAGCGCTATATTTTGATGCACCCTGTATATATATTTTCGATGTCAGAACAAAATATGTTGTTTTCATATTCTACACATCAGGATATGTACGAAAAGCACAAATTAGCAGAATAAAAATAAAATAATGAAGTTAGAAACATATATTCTACATGAACGACTTTAACCCTTACCTTTTCAATGAGATCACATGACGCACACCTTCTGTCAAAAATTGATTCCAATTACCACGGACCTATTCAATTTCGTTTTAATTTTCTTATTTCACGTAAAAATGTTGGCTGGCAACCGCCTAACAATATATTATATGTCATTATGTGCATATTGAATTGTTACTAATTTTCGTGTATTATAATCTGTTTTGGTCTATATCTTAAGAACCATTTAACATATTTTCACGAAATAAAGCTCAAACTCGAGTACCAGCACTTACCTCATAGCGGTCGCAAACCCGGGTCCCTATGGCTGAAACAAAGTACCTTATTCTCTACCATGTTTGTTACTACTTTATTCTTTTTTTGAAAATAACGCATATTTCACTGCATTTCCCTACACTGACACACCACTAGGTTGCTTGCATATGACACCCGAGGATCACATATGCGTATTTTTACGTAACACAAAGAGAAACTACCTAATTCTATCAAACTTATATATTTTTCTGAAATCGAAGTGTTATTTTGTCTTCTGCAGCGCTATATTTTGATGCACCCTGTATATATATTTTCAATGTCAGAACAAAATATGTTGTTTTCATATTCTACACATCAGGATAGGTACGAAAAGCACAAATTAGAAGAATAAAAATAAAATAATGAAGTTAGAAACATATATTCTACATGAACGACTTTAACCCTTACCTTTTCAATGAGATCACATGACGCACACCTTCTGTAAAAAATTGATTCCAATTACCACGGAGCTATTCAATTTTGTTTTAATTTTCTTATTTCACGTAAAAATGTTGGCTGGCAACCGCCTAACAATATATTATATGTCATTATGTGCATATTGAATTGTTACTAATTTTCGTGTATTATAATCTGTTTTGGTCTATATCTTAAGAACCATTTAACATATTTTCACGAAATAAAGCTCAAACTCGAGTACCAGCACTTCTCTCATAGCGGTCGTAAACCCGGGTCCCTATGGCTGAAAAAAAGTACCTTATCCTGTACCATGTTTGTTACTACTTTATTCTTTTTTTCAAAATAACGCATATTTCACTGCATTTCCCTACACTGACACACCACTAGGTTGCTTGCATATCACACCCGAGGATCACATATGCGTATTTTTACGTAACACAAAGAGAAACTACCTAATTCTATCAAACTTATATATTTTTCTGAAATCGAAGTGTTATTTTGTCTTCTGCAGCGCTATATTTTGATGCACCCTGTATATATATTTTCGATGTCAGAACAAAATATGTTGTTTTCATATTCTACACGTCAGGATCTGTACGAAAAGCACAAATTAGCAGAATAAAAATAAAATAATGAAGTTAGAAACATATATTCTACATGAACGACTTTAACCCTTACCTTTTCAATGAGATCACATGACGCACACCTTCTGTCAAAAATTGATTCCAATTACCACGGACCTATTCAATTTCGTTTTAATTTTCTTATTTCACGTAAAAATGTTGGCTGGCAACCGCCTAACAATATATTATATGTCATTATGTGCATATTGAATTGTTACTAATTTTCGTGTATTATAATCTGTTTTGGTCTATATCTTAAGAACCATTTAACATATTTACACGAAATAAAGCTCAAACTCGAGTACCAGCACTTATCTCATAGCGGTCGCAAACCAGGGTCCCTATGGCTGAAACAAAGTACCTTATTCTCTACCATGTTTGTTACTACTTTATTCTTTTTTTCAAAATAACACATATTTCACTGCATTTCCCTACACTGACACACCACTAGGTTGCTTGCATATCACACCCGAGGATCACATATGCGTATTTTTACGTAACACAAAGAGAAACTACCTAATTCTATCAAACTTATATATTTTTCTGAAATCGAAGTGTTATTTTGTCTTCTGCAGCGCTATATTTTGAGGCACCCTGTATATATATATTCGATGTCAGAACAAAATATGTTGTTTTCATATTCTACACATCAGGATAGGTAGGAAAAGCACAAATTAGCAGAATAAAAATAAAATAATGAAGTTAGAAACATATATTCTACATGAACGACTTTAACCCTTACCTTTTCAATGAGATCACATGACGCACACCTTCTGTCAAAAATTGATTCCAATTACCACGGACCTATTCAATTTTGTTTTAATTTTCTTATTTCACGTAAAAATGTTGGCTGGCAATTATGTGCATATTGAATTGTTACTAATTGTCGTGTATTATAATCTGTTTTGTCTAAATCTTAAGAACCATTTAACATATTTTCACGAAATAAAGCTCAAACTCGAGTACCAGCACTTCTCTCATAGAGGTCGCAAACCCGGGTCCCTATGGCTGAAAAAAGTACCTTATCCTGTACCATGTTTGTTACTACTTTATTCTTTTTTTCAAAATAACGCATATTTCACTGCATTTCCCTACATTGACACACCACTAGGTTGCTTGCATATGACACCCGAGGATCACATATGCGTATTTTTACGTAACACAAAGAGAAACTACCTAATTCTATCAAACTTATATATTTTTCTGAAATCGAAGTGTTATTTTGTCTTCTGCAGCGCTATATTTTGATGCACCCTGTATATATATTTTCAATGTCAGAACAAAATATGTTGTTTTCATATTCTACACATCAGGATAGGTACGAAAAGCACAAATTAGAAGAATAAAAATAAAATAATGAAGTTAGAAACATATATTCTACATGAACGACTTTAACCCTTACCTTTTCAATGAGATCACATGACGCACACCTTCTGTAAAAAATTGATTCCAATTACCACGGAGCTATTCAATTTTGTTTTAATTTTCTTATTTCACGTAAAAATGTTGGCTGGCAACCGCCTAACAATATATTATATGTCATTATGTGCATATTGAATTGTTACTAATTTTCGTGTATTATAATCTGTTTTGGTCTATATCTTAAGAACCATTTAACATATTTTCACGAAATAAAGCTCAAACTCGAGTACCAGCACTTCTCTCATAGCGGTCGTAAACCCGGGTCCCTATGGCTGAAAAAAAGTACCTTATCCTGTACCATGTTTGTTACTACTTTATTCTTTTTTTCAAAATAACGCATATTTCACTGCATTTCCCTACACTGACACACCACTAGGTTGCTTGCATATCACACCCGAGGATCACATATGCGTATTTTTACGTAACACAAAGAGAAACTACCTAATTCTATCAAACTTATATATTTTTCTGAAATCGAAGTGTTATTTTGTCTTCTGCAGCGCTATATTTTGATGCACCCTGTATATATATTTTCGATGTCAGAACAAAATATGTTGTTTTCATATTCTACACATCAGGATATGTACGAAAAGCACAAATTAGCAGAATAAAAATAAAATAATGAAGTTAGAAACATATATTCTACATGAACGACTTTAACCCTTACCTTTTCAATGAGATCACATGACGCACACCTTCTGTCAAAAATTGATTCCAATTACCACGGACCTATTCAATTTCGTTTTAATTTTCTTATTTCACGTAAAAATGTTGGCTGGCAACCGCCTAACAATATATTATATGTCATTATGTGCATATTGAATTGTTACTAATTTTCGTGTATTATAATCTGTTTTGGTCTATATCTTAAGAACCATTTAACATATTTTCACGAAATAAAGCTCAAACTCGAGTACCAGCACTTACCTCATAGAGGTCGCAAACCCGGGTCCCTATGGCTGAAACAAAGTACCTTATTCTCTACCATGTTTGTTACTACTTTATTCTTTTTTTGAAAATAACGCATATTTCACTGCATTTCCCTACACTGACACACCACTAGGTTGCTTGCATATGACACCCGAGGATCACATATGCGTATTTTTACGTAACACAAAGAGAAACTACCTAATTATATCAAACTTATATATTTTTCTGAAATCGAAGTGTTATTTTGTCTTCTGCAGCGCTATATTTTGATGCACCCTGTATATATATTTTCGATGTCAGAACAAAATATGTTGTTTTCATATTCTACACATCAGGATAGGTACGAAAAGCACAAATTAGAAGAATAAAAATAAAATAATGAAGTTAGAAACATATATTCTACATGAACGACTTTAACCCTTACCTTTTCAATGAGATCACATGACGCACACCTTCTGTCAAAAATTGATTCCAATTACCACGGAGCTATTCAATTTTGTTTTAATTTTCTTATTTCACGTAAAAATGTTGGCTGGCAACCGCCTAACAATATATTATATGTCATTATGTGCATATTGAATTGTTACTAATTGTCGTGTATTATAATCTGTTTTGGTCTATATCTTAAGAACCATTTAACATATTTTCACGAAATAAAGCTCAAACTCGAGTACCAGCACTTCTCTCATAGCGGTCGCAAACCCGGGTCCCTATGGCTGAAAAAAAGTACCTTATCCTGTACCATGTTTGTTACTACTTTATTCTTTTTTTCAAAATAACGCATATTTCACTGCATTTCCCTACACTGACACACCACTAGGTTGCTTGCATATGACACCCGAGGATCACATATGCGTATTTTTACGTAACACAAAGAGAAACTACCTAATTCTATCAAACTTATATATTTTTGTGAAATCGAAGTGTTATTTTGTCTTCTGCAGCGCTATATTTTGATGCACCCTGTATATATATTTTCGATGTCAGAACAAAATATGTTGTTTTCATATTCTACACATCAGGATATGTACGAAAAGCACAAATTAGCAGAATAAAAATAAAATAATGAAGTTAGAAACATATATTCTACATGAACGACTTTAACCCTTACCTTTTCAATGAGATCACATGACGCACACCTTCTGTCAAAAATTGATTCCAATTACCACGGACCTATTCAATTTCGTTTTAATTTTCTTATTTCACGTAAAAATGTTGGCTGGCAACCGCCTAACAATATATTATATGTCATTATGTGCATATTGAATTGTTACTAATTTTCGTGTATTATAATCTGTTTTGGTCTATATCTTAAGAACCATTTAACATATTTACACGAAATAAAGCTCAAACTCGAGTACCAGCACTTATCTCATAGCGGTCGCAAACCCGGGTCCCTATGGCTGAAACAAAGTACCTTATTCTCTACCATGTTTGTTACTACTTTATTCTTTTTTTCAAAATAACACATATTTCACTGCATTTCCCTACACTGACACACCACTAGGTTGCTTGCATATGACACCCGAGGATCACATATGCGTATTTTTACGTAACACAAAGAGAAACTACCTAATTCTATCAAACTTATATATTTTTCTGAAATCGAAGTGTTATTTTGTCTTCTGCAGCGCTATATTTTGAGGCACCCTGTATATATATATTCGATGTCAGAACAAAATATGTTGTTTTCATATTCTACACATCAGGATAGGTAGGAAAAGCACAAATTAGCAGAATAAAAATAAAATAATGAAGTTAGAAACATATATTCTACATGAACGACTTTAACCCTTACCTTTTCAATGAGATCACATGACGCACACCTTCTGTCAAAAATTGATTCCAATTACCACGGAGCTATTCTATTTTGTTTTAATTTTCTTATTTCACGTAAAAATGTTGGCTGGCAATTATGTGCATATTGAATTGTTACTAATTGTCGTGTATTATAATCTGTTTTGTCTAAATCTTAAGAACCATTTAACATATTTTCACGAAATAAAGCTCAAACTCGAGTACCAGTACTTCTCTCATAGAGGTCGCAAACCCGGGTCCCTATGGCTGAAAAAAGTACCTTATCCTGTACCATGTTTGTTACTACTTTATTCTTTTTTTCAAAATAACGCATATTTCACTGCATTTCCCTACATTGACACACCACTAGGTTGCTTGCATATGACACCCGAGGATCACATATGCGTATTTTTACGTAACACAAAGAGAAACTACCTAATTCTATCAAACTTATATATTTTTCTGAAATCGAAGTGTTATTTTGTCTTCTGCAGCGCTATATTTTGATGCACCCTGTATATATATTTTCAATGTCAGAACAAAATATGTTGTTTTCATATTCTACACATCAGGATAGGTACGAAAAGCACAAATTAGAAGAATAAAAATAAAATAATGAAGTTAGAAACATATATTCTACATGAACGACTTTAACCCTTACCTTTCCAATGAGATCACATGACGCACACCTTCTGTAAAAAATTGATTCCAATTACCACGGAGCTATTCAATTTTGTTTTAATTTTCTTATTTCACGTAAAAATGTTGGCTGGCAACCGCCTAACAATATATTATATGTCATTATGTGCATATTGAATTGTTACTAATTTTCGTGTATTATAATCTGTTTTGGTCTATATCTTAAGAACCATTTAACATATTTTCACGAAATAAAGCTCAAACTCGAGTACCAGCACTTCTCTCATAGCGGTCGTAAACCCGGGTCCCTATGGCTGAAAAAAAGTACCTTATCCTGTACCATGTTTGTTACTACTTTATTCTTTTTTTCAAAATAACGCATATTTCACTGCATTTCCCTACACTGACACACCACTAGGTTGCTTGCATATCACACCCGAGGATCACATATGCGTATTTTTACGTAACACAAAGAGAAACTACCTAATTCTATCAAACTTATATATTTTTCTGAAATCGAAGTGTTATTTTGTCTTCTGCAGCGCTATATTTTGATGCACCCTGTATATATATTTTCGATGTCAGAACAAAATATGTTGTTTTCATATTCTACACATCAGGATATGTACGAAAAGCACAAATTAGCAGAATAAAAATAAAATAATGAAGTTAGAAACATATATTCTACATGAACGACTTTAACCCTTACCTTTTCAATGAGATCACATGACGCACACCTTCTGTCAAAAATTGATTCCAATTACCACGGACCTATTCAATTTCGTTTTAATTTTCTTATTTCACGTAAAAATGTTGGCTGGCAACCGCCTAACAATATATTATATGTCATTATGTGCATATTGAATTGTTACTAATTTTCGTGTATTATAATCTGTTTTGGTCTATATCTTAAGAACCATTTAACATATTTTCACGAAATAAAGCTCAAACTCGAGTACCAACACTTACCTCATAGCGGTCGCAAACCCGGGTCCCTATGGCTGAAACAAAGTACCTTATTCTCTACCATGTTTGTTACTACTTTATTCTTTTTTTGAAAATAACGCATATTTCACTGCATTTCCCTACACTGACACACCACTAGGTTGCTTGCATATGACACCCGAGGATCACATATGCGTATTTTTACGTAACACAAAGAGAAACTACCTAATTATATCAAACTTATATATTTTTCTGAAATCGAAGTGTTATTTTGTCTTCTGCAGCGCTATATTTTGATGCACCCTGTATATATATTTTCGATGTCAGAACAAAATATGTTGTTTTCATATTCTACACATCAGGATAGGTACGAAAAGCACAAATTAGAAGAATAAAAATAAAATAATGAAGTTAGAAACATATATTCTACATGAACGACTTTAACCCTTACCTTTTCAATGAGATCACATGACGCACACCTTCTGTCAAAAATTGATTCCAATTACCACGGAGCTATTCAATTTTGTTTTAATTTTCTTATTTCACGTAAAAATGTTGGCTGGCAACCGCCTAACAATATATTATATGTCATTATGTGCATATTGAATTGTTACTAATTGTCGTGTATTATAATCTGTTTTGGTCTATATCTTAAGAACCATTTAACATATTTTCACGAAATAAAGCTCAAACTCGAGTACCAGCACTTCTCTCATAGCGGTCGCAAACCCGGGTCCCTATGGCTGAAAAAAAGTACCTTATCCTGTACCATGTTTGTTACTACTTTATTCTTTTTTTCAAAATAACGCATATTTCACTGCATTTCCCTACACTGACACACCACTAGGTTGCTTGCATATGACACCCGAGGATCACATATGCGTATTTTTACGTAACACAAAGAGAAACTACCTAATTCTATCAAACTTATATATTTTTGTGAAATCGAAGTGTTATTTTGTCTTCTGCAGTGCTATATTTTGATGCACCCTGTATATAACCGCTATATTTTCGATGTGAGAAGAAAATATGTTGTTTTCATATTCTACACATCAAGATATGTTCGAAAAGCACAAATTAGAAGAATAAAAATAAAATAATGAAGTTAGAAACATATATTCTACATGAACGACTTTAACCCTTACCTTTTCAATGAGATCACATGACGCACACCTTCTGTCAAAAATTGATTCCAATTACCACGGAGCTATTCAATTTTGTTTTAATTTTCTTATTTCACGTAAAAATGTTGGCTGGCAACCGCCTAACAATATATTATATGTCATTATGTGCATATTGAATTGTTACTAATTTTCGTGTATTATAATCTGTTTTGGTCTATATCTTAAGAACCATTTAACATATTTTCACGAAATAAAGCTCAAACTCGAGTACCAGCACTTCTCTCATAGCGGTCGTAAACCCGGGTCCCTATGGCTGAAAAAAAGTACCTTATCCTGTACCATGTTTGTTACTACTTTATTCTTTTTTTCAAAATAACGCATATTTCACTGCATTTCCCTACACTGACACACCACTAGGTTGCTTGCATATCACACCCGAGGATCACATATGCGTATTTTTACGTAACACAAAGAGAAACTACCTAATTCTATCAAACTTATATATTTTTCTGAAATCGAAGTGTTATTTTGTCTTCTGCAGCGCTATATTTTGATGCACCCTGTATATATATTTTCGATGTCAGAACAAAATATGTTGTTTTCATATTCTACACATCAGGATAGGTACGAAAAGCACAAATTAGAAGAATAAAAATAAAATAATGAAGTTAGAAACATATATTCTACATGAACGACTTTAACCCTTACCTTTTCAATGAGATCACATGACGCACACCTTCTGTCAAAAATTGATTCCAATTACCACGGAGCTATTCAATTTTGTTTTAATTTTCTTATTTCACGTAAAAATGTTGGCTGGCAACCGCCTAACAATATATTATATGTCATTATGTGCATATTGAATTGTTACTAATTGTCGTGTATTATAATCTGTTTTGGTCTATATCTTAAGAACCATTTAACATATTTTCACGAAATAAAGCTCAAACTCGAGTACCAGCACTTCTCTCATAGCGGTCGCAAACCCGGGTCCCTATGGCTGAAAAAAAGTACCTTATCCTGTACCATGTTTGTTACTACTTTATTCTTTTTTTCAAAATAACGCATATTTCACTGCATTTCCCTACACTGACACACCACTAGGTTGCTTGCATATGACACCCGAGGATCACATATGCGTATTTTTACGTAACACAAAGAGAAACTACCTAATTCTATCAAACTTATATATTTTTGTGAAATCGAAGTGTTATTTTGTCTTCTGCAGTGCTATATTTTGATGCACCCTGTATATAACCGCTATATTTTCGATGTGAGAAGAAAATATGTTGTTTTCATATTCTACACATCAAGATATGTTCGAAAAGCACAAATTAGAAGAATAAAAATAAAATAATGAAGTTAGAAACATATATTCTACATGAACGACTTTAACCCTTACCTTTTCAATGAGATCACATGACGCACACCTTCTGTCAAAAATTGATTCCAATTACCACGGAGCTATTCAATTTTGTTTTAATTTTCTTATTTCACGTAAAAATGTTGGTTGGCAACCGCCTAACAATATATTATATGTCATTATGTGCATATTGAATTGTTACTAATTTTCGTGTATTATAATCTGTTTTGGTCTATATCTTAAGAACCATTTAACATATTTTCACGAAATAAAGCTCAAACTCGAGTACCAGCACTTCTCTCATAGCGGTCGTAAACCCGGGTCCCTATGGCTGAAAAAAAGTACCTTATCCTGTACCATGTTTGTTACTACTTTATTCTTTTTTTCAAAATAACGCATATTTCACTGCATTTCCCTACACTGACACACCACTAGGTTGCTTGCATATCACACCCGAGGATCACATATGCGTATTTTTACGTAACACAAAGAGAAACTACCTAATTCTATCAAACTTATATATTTTTCTGAAATCGAAGTGTTATTTTGTCTTCTGCAGCGCTATATTTTGATGCACCCTGTATATATATTTTCGATGTCAGAACAAAATATGTTGTTTTCATATTCTACACATCAGGATATGTACGAAAAGCACAAATTAGCAGAATAAAAATAAAATAATGAAGTTAGAAACATATATTCTACATGAACGACTTTAACCCTTACCTTTTCAATGAGATCACATGACGCACACCTTCTGTCAAAAATTGATTCCAATTACCACGGAGCTATTCAATTTTGTTTTAATTTTCTTATTTCACGTAAAAATGTTGGCTGGCAACCGCCTAACAATATATTATATGTCATTATGTGCATATTGAATTGTTACTAATTTTCGTGTATTATAATCTGTTTTGGTCTATATCTTAAGAACCATTTAACATATTTTCACGAAATAAAGCTCAAACTCGAGTACCAGCACTTCTCTCATAGCGGTCGTAAACCCGGGTCCCTATGGCTGAAAAAAAGTACCTTATCCTGTACCATGTTTGTTACTACTTTATTCTTTTTTTCAAAATAACGCATATTTCACTGCATTTCCCTACACTGACACACCACTAGGTTGCTTGCATATCACACCCGAGGATCACATATGCGTATTTTTACGTAACACAAAGAGAAACTACCTAATTCTATCAAACTTATATATTTTTCTGAAATCGAAGTGTTATTTTGTCTTCTGCAGCGCTATATTTTGATGCACCCTGTATATATATTTTCGATGTCAGAACAAAATATGTTGTTTTCATATTCTACACATCAGGATAGGTACGAAAAGCACAAATTAGAAGAATAAAAATAAAATAATGAAGTTAGAAACATATATTCTACATGAACGACTTTAACCCTTACCTTTTCAATGAGATCACATGACGCACACCTTCTGTCAAAAATTGATTCCAATTACCACGGAGCTATTCAATTTTGTTTTAATTTTCTTATTTCACGTAAAAATGTTGGCTGGCAACCGCCTAACAATATATTATATGTCATTATGTGCATATTGAATTGTTACTAATTGTCGTGTATTATAATCTGTTTTGGTCTATATCTTAAGAACCATTTAACATATTTTCACGAAATAAAGCTCAAACTCGAGTACCAGCACTTCTCTCATAGCGGTCGCAAACCCGGGTCCCTATGGCTGAAAAAAAGTACCTTATCCTGTACCATGTTTGTTACTACTTTATTCTTTTTTTCAAAATAACGCATATTTCACTGCATTTCCCTACACTGACACACCACTAGGTTGCTTGCATATGACACCCGAGGATCACATATGCGTATTTTTACGTAACACAAAGAGAAACTACCTAATTCTATCAAACTTATATATTTTTGTGAAATCGAAGTGTTATTTTGTCTTCTGCAGTGCTATATTTTGATGCACCCTGTATATAACCGCTATATTTTCGATGTGAGAAGAAAATATGTTGTTTTCATATTCTACACATCAAGATATGTTCGAAAAGCACAAATTAGAAGAATAAAAATAAAATAATGAAGTTAGAAACATATATTCTACATGAACGACTTTAACCCTTACCTTTTCAATGAGATCACATGACGCACACCTTCTGTAAAAAATTGATTCCAATTACCACGGAGCTATTCAATTTTGTTTTAATTTTCTTATTTCACGTAAAAATGTTGGCTGGCAACCGCCTAACAATATATTATATGTCATTATGTGCATATTGAATTGTTACTAATTTTCGTGTATTATAATCTGTTTTGGTCTATATCTTAAGAACCATTTAACATATTTTCACGAAATAAAGCTCAAACTCGAGTACCAGCACTTCTCTCATAGCGGTCGTAAACCCGGGTCCCTATGGCTGAAAAAAAGTACCTTATCCTGTACCATGTTTGTTACTACTTTATTCTTTTTTTCAAAATAACGCATATTTCACTGCATTTCCCTACACTGACACACCACTAGGTTGCTTGCATATCACACCCGAGGATCACATATGCGTATTTTTACGTAACACAAAGAGAAACTACCTAATTCTATCAAACTTATATATTTTTCTGAAATCGAAGTGTTATTTTGTCTTCTGCAGCGCTATATTTTGATGCACCCTGTATATATATTTTCGATGTCAGAACAAAATATGTTGTTTTCATATTCTACACATCAGGATAGGTACGAAAAGCACAAATTAGAAGAATAAAAATAAAATAATGAAGTTAGAAACATATATTCTACATGAACGACTTTAACCCTTACCTTTTCAATGAGATCACATGACGCACACCTTCTGTCAAAAATTGATTCCAATTACCACGGAGCTATTCAATTTTGTTTTAATTTTCTTATTTCACGTAAAAATGTTGGCTGGCAACCGCCTAACAATATATTATATGTCATTATGTGCATATTGAATTGTTACTAATTGTCGTGTATTATAATCTGTTTTGGTCTATATCTTAAGAACCATTTAACATATTTTCACGAAATAAAGCTCAAACTCGAGTACCAGCACTTCTCTCATAGCGGTCGCAAACCCGGGTCCCTATGGCTGAAAAAAAGTACCTTATCCTGTACCATGTTTGTTACTACTTTATTCTTTTTTTCAAAATAACGCATATTTCACTGCATTTCCCTACACTGACACACCACTAGGTTGCTTGCATATGACACCCGAGGATCACATATGCGTATTTTTACGTAACACAAAGAGAAACTACCTAATTCTATCAAACTTATATATTTTTGTGAAATCGAAGTGTTATTTTGTCTTCTGCAGTGCTATATTTTGATGCACCCTGTATATAACCGCTATATTTTCGATGTGAGAAGAAAATATGTTGTTTTCATATTCTACACATCAAGATATGTTCGAAAAGCACAAATTAGAAGAATAAAAATAAAATAATGAAGTTAGAAACATATATTCTACATGAACGACTTTAACCCTTACCTTTTCAATGAGATCACATGACGCACACCTTCTGTCAAAAATTGATTCCAATTACCACGGAGCTATTCAATTTTGTTTTAATTTTCTTATTTCACGTAAAAATGTTGGCTGGCAACCGCCTAACAATATATTATATGTCATTATGTGCATATTGAATTGTTACTAATTTTCGTGTATTATAATCTGTTTTGGTCTATATCTTAAGAACCATTTAACATATTTTCACGAAATAAAGCTCAAACTCGAGTACCAGCACTTCTCTCATAGCGGTCGTAAACCCGGGTCCCTATGGCTGAAAAAAAGTACCTTATCCTGTACCATGTTTGTTACTACTTTATTCTTTTTTTCAAAATAACGCATATTTCACTGCATTTCCCTACACTGACACACCACTAGGTTGCTTGCATATCACACCCGAGGATCACATATGCGTATTTTTACGTAACACAAAGAGAAACTACCTAATTCTATCAAACTTATATATTTTTCTGAAATCGAAGTGTTATTTTGTCTTCTGCAGCGCTATATTTTGATGCACCCTGTATATATATTTTCGATGTCAGAACAAAATATGTTGTTTTCATATTCTACACATCAGGATAGGTACGAAAAGCACAAATTAGAAGAATAAAAATAAAATAATGAAGTTAGAAACATATATTCTACATGAACGACTTTAACCCTTACCTTTTCAATGAGATCACATGACGCACACCTTCTGTCAAAAATTGATTCCAATTACCACGGAGCTATTCAATTTTGTTTTAATTTTCTTATTTCACGTAAAAATGTTGGCTGGCAACCGCCTAACAATATATTATATGTCATTATGTGCATATTGAATTGTTACTAATTGTCGTGTATTATAATCTGTTTTGGTCTATATCTTAAGAACCATTTAACATATTTTCACGAAATAAAGCTCAAACTCGAGTACCAGCACTTCTCTCATAGCGGTCGCAAACCCGGGTCCCTATGGCTGAAAAAAAGTACCTTATCCTGTACCATGTTTGTTACTACTTTATTCTTTTTTTCAAAATAACGCATATTTCACTGCATTTCCCTACACTGACACACCACTAGGTTGCTTGCATATGACACCCGAGGATCACATATGCGTATTTTTACGTAACACAAAGAGAAACTACCTAATTCTATCAAACTTATATATTTTTGTGAAATCGAAGTGTTATTTTGTCTTCTGCAGTGCTATATTTTGATGCACCCTGTATATAACCGCTATATTTTCGATGTGAGAAGAAAATATGTTGTTTTCATATTCTACACATCAAGATATGTTCGAAAAGCACAAATTAGAAGAATAAAAATAAAATAATGAAGTTAGAAACATATATTCTACATGAACGACTTTAACCCTTACCTTTTCAATGAGATCACATGACGCACACCTTCTGTCAAAAATTGATTCCAATTACCACGGAGCTATTCAATTTTGTTTTAATTTTCTTATTTCACGTAAAAATGTTGGTTGGCAACCGCCTAACAATATATTATATGTCATTATGTGCATATTGAATTGTTACTAATTTTCGTGTATTATAATCTGTTTTGGTCTATATCTTAAGAACCATTTAACATATTTTCACGAAATAAAGCTCAAACTCGAGTACCAGCACTTCTCTCATAGCGGTCGTAAACCCGGGTCCCTATGGCTGAAAAAAAGTACCTTATCCTGTACCATGTTTGTTACTACTTTATTCTTTTTTTCAAAATAACGCATATTTCACTGCATTTCCCTACACTGACACACCACTAGGTTGCTTGCATATCACACCCGAGGATCACATATGCGTATTTTTACGTAACACAAAGAGAAACTACCTAATTCTATCAAACTTATATATTTTTCTGAAATCGAAGTGTTATTTTGTCTTCTGCAGCGCTATATTTTGATGCACCCTGTATATATATTTTCGATGTCAGAACAAAATATGTTGTTTTCATATTCTACACATCAGGATATGTACGAAAAGCACAAATTAGCAGAATAAAAATAAAATAATGAAGTTAGAAACATATATTCTACATGAACGACTTTAACCCTTACCTTTTCAATGAGATCACATGACGCACACCTTCTGTCAAAAATTGATTCCAATTACCACGGAGCTATTCAATTTTGTTTTAATTTTCTTATTTCACGTAAAAATGTTGGCTGGCAACCGCCTAACAATATATTATATGTCATTATGTGCATATTGAATTGTTACTAATTTTCGTGTATTATAATCTGTTTTGGTCTATATCTTAAGAACCATTTAACATATTTTCACGAAATAAAGCTCAAACTCGAGTACCAGCACTTCTCTCATAGCGGTCGTAAACCCGGGTCCCTATGGCTGAAAAAAAGTACCTTATCCTGTACCATGTTTGTTACTACTTTATTCTTTTTTTCAAAATAACGCATATTTCACTGCATTTCCCTACACTGACACACCACTAGGTTGCTTGCATATCACACCCGAGGATCACATATGCGTATTTTTACGTAACACAAAGAGAAACTACCTAATTCTATCAAACTTATATATTTTTCTGAAATCGAAGTGTTATTTTGTCTTCTGCAGCGCTATATTTTGATGCACCCTGTATATATATTTTCGATGTCAGAACAAAATATGTTGTTTTCATATTCTACACATCAGGATAGGTACGAAAAGCACAAATTAGAAGAATAAAAATAAAATAATGAAGTTAGAAACATATATTCTACATGAACGACTTTAACCCTTACCTTTTCAATGAGATCACATGACGCACACCTTCTGTCAAAAATTGATTCCAATTACCACGGAGCTATTCAATTTTGTTTTAATTTTCTTATTTCACGTAAAAATGTTGGCTGGCAACCGCCTAACAATATATTATATGTCATTATGTGCATATTGAATTGTTACTAATTGTCGTGTATTATAATCTGTTTTGGTCTATATCTTAAGAACCATTTAACATATTTTCACGAAATAAAGCTCAAACTCGAGTACCAGCACTTCTCTCATAGCGGTCGCAAACCCGGGTCCCTATGGCTGAAAAAAAGTACCTTATCCTGTACCATGTTTGTTACTACTTTATTCTTTTTTTCAAAATAACGCATATTTCACTGCATTTCCCTACACTGACACACCACTAGGTTGCTTGCATATGACACCCGAGGATCACATATGCGTATTTTTACGTAACACAAAGAGAAACTACCTAATTCTATCAAACTTATATATTTTTGTGAAATCGAAGTGTTATTTTGTCTTCTGCAGTGCTATATTTTGATGCACCCTGTATATAACCGCTATATTTTCGATGTGAGAAGAAAATATGTTGTTTTCATATTCTACACATCAAGATATGTTCGAAAAGCACAAATTAGAAGAATAAAAATAAAATAATGAAGTTAGAAACATATATTCTACATGAACGACTTTAACCCTTACCTTTTCAATGAGATCACATGACGCACACCTTCTGTCAAAAATTGATTCCAATTACCACGGAGCTATTCAATTTTGTTTTAATTTTCTTATTTCACGTAAAAATGTTGGCTGGCAACCGCCTAACAATATATTATATGTCATTATGTGCATATTGAATTGTTACTAATTTTCGTGTATTATAATCTGTTTTGGTCTATATCTTAAGAACCATTTAACATATTTTCACGAAATAAAGCTCAAACTCGAGTACCAGCACTTCTCTCATAGCGGTCGTAAACCCGGGTCCCTATGGCTGAAAAAAAGTACCTTATCCTGTACCATGTTTGTTACTACTTTATTCTTTTTTTCAAAATAACGCATATTTCACTGCATTTCCCTACACTGACACACCACTAGGTTGCTTGCATATCACACCCGAGGATCACATATGCGTATTTTTACGTAACACAAAGAGAAACTACCTAATTCTATCAAACTTATATATTTTTCTGAAATCGAAGTGTTATTTTGTCTTCTGCAGCGCTATATTTTGATGCACCCTGTATATATATTTTCGATGTCAGAACAAAATATGTTGTTTTCATATTCTACACATCAGGATATGTACGAAAAGCACAAATTAGCAGAATAAAAATAAAATAATGAAGTTAGAAACATATATTCTACATGAACGACTTTAACCCTTACCTTTTCAATGAGATCACATGACGCACACCTTCTGTCAAAAATTGATTCCAATTACCACGGACCTATTCAATTTCGTTTTAATTTTCTTATTTCACGTAAAAATGTTGGCTGGCAACCGCCTAACAATATATTATATGTCATTATGTGCATATTGAATTGTTACTAATTTTCGTGTATTATAATCTGTTTTGGTCTATATCTTAAGAACCATTTAACATATTTTCACGAAATAAAGCTCAAACTCGAGTACCAGCACTTACCTCATAGCGGTCGCAAACCCGGGTCCCTATGGCTGAAACAAAGTACCTTATTCTCTACCATGTTTGTTACTACTTTATTCTTTTTTTGAAAATAACGCATATTTCACTGCATTTCCCTACACTGACACACCACTAGGTTGCTTGCATATGACACCCGAGGATCACATATGCGTATTTTTACGTAACACAAAGAGAAACTACCTAATTCTATCAAACTTATATATTTTTCTGAAATCGAAGTGTTATTTTGTCTTCTGCAGCGCTATATTTTGATGCACCCTGTATATATATTTTCAATGTCAGAACAAAATATGTTGTTTTCATATTCTACACATCAGGATAGGTACGAAAAGCACAAATTAGAAGAATAAAAATAAAATAATGAAGTTAGAAACATATATTCTACATGAACGACTTTAACCCTTACCTTTTCAATGAGATCACATGACGCACACCTTCTGTAAAAAATTGATTCCAATTACCACGGAGCTATTCAATTTTGTTTTAATTTTCTTATTTCACGTAAAAATGTTGGCTGGCAACCGCCTAACAATATATTATATGTCATTATGTGCATATTGAATTGTTACTAATTTTCGTGTATTATAATCTGTTTTGGTCTATATCTTAAGAACCATTTAACATATTTTCACGAAATAAAGCTCAAACTCGAGTACCAGCACTTCTCTCATAGCGGTCGTAAACCCGGGTCCCTATGGCTGAAAAAAAGTACCTTATCCTGTACCATGTTTGTTACTACTTTATTCTTTTTTTCAAAATAACGCATATTTCACTGCATTTCCCTACACTGACACACCACTAGGTTGCTTGCATATCACACCCGAGGATCACATATGCGTATTTTTACGTAACACAAAGAGAAACTACCTAATTCTATCAAACTTATATATTTTTCTGAAATCGAAGTGTTATTTTGTCTTCTGCAGCGCTATATTTTGATGCACCCTGTATATATATTTTCGATGTCAGAACAAAATATGTTGTTTTCATATTCTACACATCAGGATATGTACGAAAAGCACAAATTAGCAGAATAAAAATAAAATAATGAAGTTAGAAACATATATTCTACATGAACGACTTTAACCCTTACCTTTTCAATGAGATCACATGACGCACACCTTCTGTCAAAAATTGATTCCAATTACCACGGACCTATTCAATTTCGTTTTAATTTTCTTATTTCACGTAAAAATGTTGGCTGGCAACCGCCTAACAATATATTATATGTCATTATGTGCATATTGAATTGTTACTAATTTTCGTGTATTATAATCTGTTTTGGTCTATATCTTAAGAACCATTTAACATATTTACACGAAATAAAGCTCAAACTCGAGTACCAGCACTTATCTCATAGCGGTCGCAAACCCGGGTCCCTATGGCTGAAACAAAGTACCTTATTCTCTACCATGTTTGTTACTACTTTATTCTTTTTTTCAAAATAACACATATTTCACTGCATTTCCCTACACTGACACACCACTAGGTTGCTTGCATATGACACCCGAGGATCACATATGCGTATTTTTACGTAACACAAAGAGAAACTACCTAATTCTATCAAACTTATATATTTTTCTGAAATCGAAGTGTTATTTTGTCTTCTGCAGCGCTATATTTTGAGGCACCCTGTATATATATATTCGATGTCAGAACAAAATATGTTGTTTTCATATTCTACACATCAGGATAGGTAGGAAAAGCACAAATTAGCAGAATAAAAATAAAATAATGAAGTTAGAAACATATATTCTACATGAACGACTTTAACCCTTACCTTTTCAATGAGATCACATGACGCACACCTTCTGTCAAAAATTGATTCCAATTACCACGGAGCTATTCAATTTTGTTTTAATTTTCTTATTTCACGTAAAAATGTTGGCTGGCAATTATGTGCATATTGAATTGTTACTAATTGTCGTGTATTATAATCTGTTTTGTCTAAATCTTAAGAACCATTTAACATATTTTCACGAAATAAAGCTCAAACTCGAGTACCAGCACTTCTCTCATAGAGGTCGCAAACCCGGGTCCCTATGGCTGAAAAAAGTACCTTATCCTGTACCATGTTTGTTACTACTTTATTCTTTTTTTCAAAATAACGCATATTTCACTGCATTTCCCTACATTGACACACCACTAGGTTGCTTGCATATGACACCCGAGGATCACATATGCGTATTTTTACGTAACACAAAGAGAAACTACCTAATTCTATCAAACTTATATAATTTTTTGAAATCGAAGTGTTATTTTGTCTTCTGCAGCGCTATATTTTGATGCACCCTGTATATATATTTTCAATGTCAGAACAAAATATGTTGTTTTCATATTCTACACATCAGGATAGGTACGAAAAGCACAAATTAGAAGAATAAAAATAAAATAATAAAGTTAGAAACATATATTCTACATGAACGACTTTAACCCTTACCTTTTCAATGAGATCACATGACGCACACCTTCTGTAAAAAATTGATTCCAATTACCACGGAGCTATTCAATTTTGTTTTAATTTTCTTATTTCACGTAAAAATGTTGGCTGGCAACCGCCTAACAATATATTATATGTCATTATGTGCATATTGAATTGTTACTAATTTTCGTGTATTATAATCTGTTTTGGTCTATATCTTAAGAACCATTTAACATATTTTCACGAAATAAAGCTCAAACTCGAGTACCAGCACTTCTCTCATAGCGGTCGTAAACCCGGGTCCCTATGGCTGAAAAAAAGTACCTTATCCTGTACCATGTTTGTTACTACTTTATTCTTTTTTTCAAAATAACGCATATTTCACTGCATTTCCCTACACTGACACACCACTAGGTTGCTTGCATATCACACCCGAGGATCACATATGCGTATTTTTACGTAACACAAAGAGAAACTACCTAATTCTATCAAACTTATATATTTTTCTGAAATCGAAGTGTTATTTTGTCTTCTGCAGCGCTATATTTTGATGCACCCTGTATATATATTTTCGATGTCAGAACAAAATATGTTGTTTTCATATTCTACACATCAGGATATGTACGAAAAGCACAAATTAGCAGAATAAAAATAAAATAATGAAGTTAGAAACATATATTCTACATGAACGACTTTAACCCTTACCTTTTCAATGAGATCACATGACGCACACCTTCTGTCAAAAATTGATTCCAATTACCACGGACCTATTCAATTTCGTTTTAATTTTCTTATTTCACGTAAAAATGTTGGCTGGCAACCGCCTAACAATATATTATATGTCATTATGTGCATATTGAATTGTTACTAATTTTCGTGTATTATAATCTGTTTTGGTCTATATCTTAAGAACCATTTAACATATTTTCACGAAATAAAGCTCAAACTCGAGTACCAGCACTTACCTCATAGCGGTCGCAAACCCGGGTCCCTATGGCTGAAACAAAGTACCTTATTCTCTACCATGTTTGTTACTACTTTATTCTTTTTTTGAAAATAACGCATATTTCACTGCATTTCCCTACACTGACACACCACTAGGTTGCTTGCATATGACACCCGAGGATCACATATGCGTATTTTTACGTAACACAAAGAGAAACTACCTAATTATATCAAACTTATATATTTTTCTGAAATCGAAGTGTTATTTTGTCTTCTGCAGCGCTATATTTTGATGCACCCTGTATATATATTTTCGATGTCAGAACAAAATATGTTGTTTTCATATTCTACACATCAGGATAGGTACGAAAAGCACAAATTAGAAGAATAAAAATAAAATAATGAAGTTAGAAACATATATTCTACATGAACGACTTTAACCCTTACCTTTTCAATGAGATCACATGACGCACACCTTCTGTCAAAAATTGATTCCAATTACCACGGAGCTATTCAATTTTGTTTTAATTTTCTTATTTCACGTAAAAATGTTGGCTGGCAACCGCCTAACAATATATTATATGTCATTATGTGCATATTGAATTGTTACTAATTGTCGTGTATTATAATCTGTTTTGGTCTATATCTTAAGAACCATTTAACATATTTTCACGAAATAAAGCTCAAACTCGAGTACCAGCACTTCTCTCATAGCGGTCGCAAACCCGGGTCCCTATGGCTGAAAAAAAGTACCTTATCCTGTACCATGTTTGTTACTACTTTATTCTTTTTTTCAAAATAACGCATATTTCACTGCATTTCCCTACACTGACACACCACTAGGTTGCTTGCATATGACACCCGAGGATCACATATGCGTATTTTTACGTAACACAAAGAGAAACTACCTAATTCTATCAAACTTATATATTTTTCTGAAATCGAAGTGTTATTTTGTCTTCTGCAGCGCTATATTTTGATGCACCCTGTATATATATTTTAAATGTCAGAACAAAATATGTTGTTTTCATATTCTACACATCAGGATAGGTACGAAAAGCACAAATTAGAAGAATAAAAATAAAATAATGAAGTTAGAAACATATATTCTACATGAACGACTTTAACCCTTACCTTTTCAATGAGATCACATGACGCACACCTTCTGTCTAAAATTGATTCCAATTACCACGGAGCTATTCAATTTTGTTTTAATTTTCTTATTTCACGTAAAAATGTTGGCTGGCAACCGCCTAACAATATATTATATGTCATTATGTGCATATTGAATTGTTACTAATTTTCGTGTATTATAATCTGTTTTGGTCTATATCTTAAGAACCATTTAACATATTTTCACGAAATAAAGCTCAAACTCGAGTACCAGCACTTCTCTCATAGCGGTCGTAAACCCGGGTCCCTATGGCTGAAACAAAGTACCTTATTCTCTACCATGTTTGTTACTACTTTATTCTTTTTTTGAAAATAACGCATATTTCACTGCATTTCCCTACACTGACACACCACTAGGTTGCTTGCATATGACACCCGAGGATCACATATGCGTATTTTTACGTAACACAAAGAGAAACTACCTAATTCTATCAAACTTATATATTTTTCTGAAATCGAAGTGTTATTTTGTCTTCTGCAGCGCTATATTTTGATGCACCCTGTATATATATTTTCGATGTCAGAACAAAATATGTTGTTTTCATATTCTACACATCAGGATATGTACGAAAAGCACAAATTAGCAGAATAAAAATAAAATAATGAAGTTAGAAACATATATTCTACATGAACGACTTTAACCCTTACCTTTTCAATGAGATCACATGACGCACACCTTCTGTCAAAAATTGATTCCAATTACCACGGACCTATTCAATTTCGTTTTAATTTTCTTATTTCACGTAAAAATGTTGGCTGGCAACCGCCTAACAATATATTATATGTCATTATGTGCATATTGAATTGTTACTAATTTTCGTGTATTATAATCTGTTTTGGTCTATATCTTAAGAACCATTTAACATATTTTCACGAAATAAAGCTCAAACTCGAGTACCAGCACTTACCTCATAGCGGTCGCAAACCCGGGTCCCTATGGCTGAAACAAAGTACCTTATTCTCTACCATGTTTGTTACTACTTTATTCTTTTTTTGAAAATAACGCATATTTCACTGCATTTCCCTACACTGACACACCACTAGGTTGCTTGCATATGACACCCGAGGATCACATATGCGTATTTTTACGTAACACAAAGAGAAACTACCTAATTATATCAAACTTATATATTTTTCTGAAATCGAAGTGTTATTTTGTCTTCTGCAGCGCTATATTTTGATGCACCCTGTATATATATTTTCGATGTCAGAACAAAATATGTTGTTTTCATATTCTACACATCAGGATAGGTACGAAAAGCACAAATTAGAAGAATAAAAATAAAATAATGAAGTTAGAAACATATAGCCTATTCTACATGAACGACTTTAACCCTTACCTTTTCAATGAGATCACATGACGCACACCTTCTGTCAAAAATTGATTCCAATTACCACGGAGCTATTCAATTTTGTTTTAATTTTCTTATTTCACGTAAAAATGTTGGCTGGCAACCGCCTAACAATATATTATATGTCATTATGTGCATATTGAATTGTTACTAATTTTCGTGTATTATAATCTGTTTTGGTCTATATCTTAAGAACCATTTAACATATTTTCACGAAATAAAGCTCAAACTCGAGTACCAGCACTTCTCTCATAGCGGTCGTAAACCCGGGTCCCTATGGCTGAAAAAAAGTACCTTATCCTGTACCATGTTTGTTACTACTTTATTCTTTTTTTCAAAATAACGCATATTTCACTGCATTTCCCTACACTGACACACCACTAGGTTGCTTGCATATCACACCCGAGGATCACATATGCGTATTTTTACGTAACACAAAGAGAAACTACCTAATTCTATCAAACTTATATATTTTTCTGAAATCGAAGTGTTATTTTGTCTTCTGCAGCGCTATATTTTGATGCACCCTGTATATATATTTTCGATGTCAGAACAAAATATGTTGTTTTCATATTCTACACATCAGGATATGTACGAAAAGCACAAATTAGCAGAATAAAAATAAAATAATGAAGTTAGAAACATATATTCTACATGAACGACTTTAACCCTTACCTTTTCAATGAGATCACATGACGCACACCTTCTGTCAAAAATTGATTCCAATTACCACGGACCTATTCAATTTCGTTTTAATTTTCTTATTTCACGTAAAAATGTTGGCTGGCAACCGCCTAACAATATATTATATGTCATTATGTGCATAATGAATTGTTACTAATTGTCGTGTATTATAATCTGTTTTGGTCTATATCTTAAGAACCATTTAACATATTTTCACGAAATAAAGCTCAAACTCGAGTACCAGCACTTACCTCATAGCGGTCGCAAACCCGGGTCCCTATGGCTGAAACAAAGTACCTTATTCTCTACCATGTTTGTTACTACTTTATTCTTTTTTTGAAAATAACGCATATTTCACTGCATTTCCCTACACTGACACACCACTAGGTTGCTTGCATATGACACCCGAGGATCACATATGCGTATTTTTACGTAACACAAAGAGAAACTACCTAATTCTATCAAACTTATATATTTTTCTGAAATCGAAGTGTTATTTTGTCTTCTGCAGCGCTATATTTTGATGCACCCTGTATATATATTTTCGATGTCAGAACAAAATATGTTGTTTTCATATTCTACACATCAGGATAGGTACGAAAAGCACAAATTAGAAGAATAAAAATAAAATAATGAAGTTAGAAACATATATTCTACATGAACGACTTTAACCCTTACCTTTTCAATGAGATCACATGACGCACACCTTCTGTCAAAAATTGATTCCAATTACCACGGAGCTATTCAATTTTGTTTTAATTTTCTTATTTCACGTAAAAATGTTGGCTGGCAACCGCCTAACAATATATTATATGTCATTATGTGCATATTGAATTGTTACTAATTTTCGTGTATTATAATCTGTTTTGGTCTATATCTTAAGAACCATTTAACATATTTACACGAAATAAAGCTCAAACTCGAGTACCAGCACTTATCTCATAGGGGTCGCAAACCCGGGTCCCTATGGCTGAAAAAAGTACCTTATCCTGTACCATGGTTGTTACTACTTTATTCTTTTTTTCAAAATAACGCATATTTCACTGCATTTCCCTACACTGACACACCACTAGGTTGCTTGCATATCACACCCGAGGATCACATATGCGTATTTTTACGTAACACAAAGAGAAACTACCTAATTCTATCAAACTTATATATTTTTCTGAAATCGAAGTGTTATTTTGTCTTCTGCAGCGCTATATTTTGATGCACCCTGTATATATATATTCGATGTCAGAACAAAATATTTTGTTTTCATATTCTACACATCAGGATAGGTAGGAAAAGCACAAATTAGCAGAATAAAAATAAAATAATGAAGTTAGAAACATATATTCTACATGAACGACTTTAACCCTTACCTTTTCAATGAGATCACATGACGCACACCTTCTGTCAAAAATTGATTCCAATTACCACGGAGCTATTCAATTTTGTTTTAATTTTCTTATTTCACGTAAAAATGTTGGCTGGCAATTATGTGCATATTGAATTGTTACTAATTGTCGTGTATTATAATCTGTTTTCGTCTATATCTTAAGAACCATTTAACATATTTTCACGAAATAAAGCTCAAACTCGAGTACCAGCACTACTCTCATAGAGGTCGCAAACCCGGGTCCCTATGGCTGAAAAAAGTACCTTATCCTGTACCATGTTTGTTACTACTTTATTCTTTTTTTCAAAATAACGCATATTTCACTGCATTTCCCTACACTGACACACCACTAGGTTGCTTGCATATGACACCCGAGGATCACATATGCGTATTTTTACGTAACACAAAGAGAAACTACCTAATTCTATCATACTTATATATTTTTGTGAAATCGAAGTGTTATTTTGTCTTCTGCAGTGCTATATTTTGATGCACCCTGTATATACCCGCTATATTTTCGATGTGAGAAGAAAATATGTTGTTTTCATATTCTACACATCAAGATATGTTCGAAAAGCACAAATTAGAAGAATAAAAATAAAATAATGAAGTTAGAAACATATATTCTACATGAACGACTTTAACCCTTACCTTTTCAATGAGATCACATGACGCACACCTTCTGTCAAAAATTGATGCCAATTACCACGGAGCTATTCAATTTTGTTTTAAATTTCTTATTTCACGTAAAAATGTTGGCTGGCAACCGCCTAACAATATATTATATGTCATTATGTGCATATTGAATTGTTACTAATTTTCGTGTATTATAATCTGTTTTGGTCTATATCTTAAGAACCATTTAACATATTTTCACGAAATAAAGCTCAAACTCGAGTACCAGCACTTATCTCATAGCGGTCGCAAACCCGGGTCCCTATGGCTGAAACAAAGTACCTTATTCTCTACCATGTTTGTTACTACTTTATTCTTTTTTTCAAAATAACACATATTTCACTGCATTTCCCTACACTGACACACCACTAGGTTGCTTGCATATGACACCCGAGGATCACATATGCGTATTTTTACGTAACACAAAGAGAAACTACCTAATTCTATCAAACTTATATATTTTTCTGAAATCGAAGTGTTATTTTGTCTTCTGCAGCGCTATATTTTGATGCACCCTGTATATATATATTCGATGTCAGAACAAAATATTTTGTTTTCATATTCTACACATCAGGATAGGTAGGAAAAGCACAAATTAGCAGAATAAAAATAAAATAATGAAGTTAGAAACATATATTCTACATGAACGACTTTAACCCTTACCTTTTCAATGAGATCACATGACGCACACCTTCTGTCAAAAATTGATTCCAATTACCACGGAGCTATTCAATTTTGTTTTAATTTTCTTATTTCACGTAAAAATGTTGGCTGGCAATTATGTGCATATTGAATTGTTACTAATTGTCGTGTATTATAATCTGTTTTCGTCTATATCTTAAGAACCATTTAACATATTTTCACGAAATAAAGCTCAAACTCGAGTACCAGCACTACTCTCATAGAGGTCGCAAACCCGGGTCCCTATGGCTGAAAAAAGTACCTTATCCTGTACCATGTTTGTTACTACTTTATTCTTTTTTTCAAAATAACGCATATTTCACTGCATTTCCCTACACTGACACACCACTAGGTTGCTTGCATATGACACCCGAGGATCACATATGCGTATTTTTACGTAACACAAAGAGAAACTACCTAATTCTATCAAACTTATATATTTTTCTGAAATCGAAGTGTTATTTTGTCTTCTGCAGCGCTATATTTTGATGCACCCTGTATATATATTTTCAATGTCAGAACAAAATATGTTGTTTTCATATTCTACACTTCAGGATAGGTACGAAAAGCACAAATTAGAAGAATAAAAATAAAATAATGAAGTTAGAAACATATATTCTACATGAACGACTTTAACCCTTACCTTTTCAATGAGATCACATGACGCACACCTTCTGTCAAAAATTGATTCCAATTACCACGGAGCTATTCAATTTTGTTTTAATTTTCTTATTTCACGTAAAAATGTTGGCTGGCAACCGCCTAACAATATATTATATGTCATTATGTGCATATTGAATTGTTACTAATTGTCGTGTATTATAATCTGTTTTGGTCTATATCTTAAGAACCATTTAACATATTTTCACGAAATAAAGCTCAAACTCGAGTACCAGCACTTCTCTCATAGCGGTCGCAAACCCGGGTCCCTATGGCTGAAAAAAGTACCTTATCCTGTACCATGTTTGTTACTACTTTATTCTTTTTTTCAAAATAACGCATATTTCACTGCATTTCCCTACACTGACACACCACTAGGTTGCTTGCATATGACACCCGAGGATCACATATGCGTATTTTTACGTAACACAAAGAGAAACTACCTAATTCTATCATACTTATATATTTTTGTGAAATCGAAGTGTTATTTTGTCTTCTGCAGTGCTATATTTTGATGCACCCTGTATATACCCGCTATATTTTCGATGTGAGAAGAAAATATGTTGTTTTCATATTCTACACATCAAGATATGTTCGAAAAGCACAAATTAGAAGAATAAAAATAAAATAATGAAGTTAGAAACATATATTCTACATGAACGACTTTAACCCTTACCTTTTCAATGAGATCACATGACGCACACCTTCTGTCAAAAATTGATGCCAATTACCACGGAGCTATTCAATTTTGTTTTAAATTTCTTATTTCACGTAAAAATGTTGGCTGGCAACCGCCTAACAATATATTATATGTCATTATGTGCATATTGAATTGTTACTAATTTTCGTGTATTATAATCTGTTTTGGTCTATATCTTAAGAACCATTTAACATATTTTCACGAAATAAAGCTCAAACTCGAGTACCAGCACTTATCTCATAGCGGTCGCAAACCCGGGTCCCTATGGCTGAAACAAAGTACCTTATTCTCTACCATGTTTGTTACTACTTTATTCTTTTTTTCAAAATAACACATATTTCACTGCATTTCCCTACACTGACACACCACTAGGTTGCTTGCATATGACACCCGAGGATCACATATGCGTATTTTTACGTAACACAAAGAGAAACTACCTAATTCTATCAAACTTATATATTTTTCTGAAATCGAAGTGTTATTTTGTCTTCTGCAGCGCTATATTTTGATGCACCCTGTATATATATTTTCGATGTCAGAACAAAATATGTTGTTTTCATATTCTACACATCAGGATATGTACGAAAAGCACAAATTAGTAGAATAAAAATAAAATAATGAAGTTAGAAACATATATTCTACATGAACGACTTTAACCCTTACCTTTTCAATGAGATCACATGACGCACACCTTCTGTCAAAAATTGATTCCAATTACAACGGAGCTATTCAATTTTGTTTTAATTTTCTTATTTCACGTAAAAATGTTGGCTGGCAACCGCCTAACAATATATTATATGTCATTATGTGCATATTGAATTGTTACTAATTTTCGTGTATTATAATCTGTTTTGGTCTATATCTTAAGAACCATTTAACATATTTTCACGAAATAAAGCTCAAACTCGAGTACCAGCAGTTATCTCATAGCGGTCGCAAACCCGGGTCCCTATGGCTGAAACAAAGTACCTTATTCTCTACCATGTTTGTTACTACTTTATTCTTTTTTTCAAAATAACGCATATTTCACTGCATTTCCCTACACTGACACACCACTAGGTTGCTTGCATATGACACCCGAGGATCACATATGCGTATTTTTACGTAACACAAAGAGAAACTACCTAATTATATCAAACTTATATATTTTTCTGAAATCGAAGTGTTATTTTGTCTTCTGCAGCGCTATATTTTGATGCACCCTGTATATATATTTTCGATGTCAGAACAAAAAAAAAGTTGTTTTCATATTCTACACATCAGGATAGGTACGAAAAGCACAAATAAGAAGAATAAAAATAAAATAATGAAGTTAGAAACATATATTCTACATGAACGACTTTAACCCTTACCTTTTCAATGAGATCACATGACGCACACCTTCTGTCAAAAATTGATTCCAATTACCACGGAGCTATTCAATTTTGTTTTAATTTTCTTATTTCAAGTAAAAATGTTGGCTGCCAACCGCCTAACAATATATTATATGTCATTATGTGCATATTGAATTGTTACTAATTGTCGTGTATTATAATCTGTTTTGGTCTATATCTTAAGAACCATTTAACATATTTTCACGAAATAAAGCTCAAACTCGAGTACCAGCACTTGTCTCATAGCGGTCGCAAACCCGGGTCCCTATGGCTGAAAAAAAGTACCTTATCCTGTACCATGTTTGTTACTACTTTATTCTTGTTTTCAAAATAACGCATATTTCACTGCATTTCCCTACACTGACACACCACTAGGTTGCTTGCATATGACACCCGAGGATCACATATGCGTATTTTTACGTAACACAAAGAGAAACTACCTAATTCTATCAAACTTATATATTTTTGTGAAATCGAAGTGTTATTTTGTCTTCAGCAGTGCTATATTTTGATGCACCCTGTATATAACCGCTATATTTTCGATGTGAGAAGAAAATATGTTGTTTTCATATTCTACACATCAAGATATGTTCGAAAAGCACAAATTAGCAGAATAAAAATAAAATAATGAAGTTAGAAACATATATTCTACATGAACGACTTTAACCCTTACCTTTTCAATGAGATCACATGACGCACACCTTCTGTCAAAAATTGATTCCAATTACCACGGAGCTATTCAATTTTGTTTTAATTTTCTTATTTCACGTAAAAATGTTGGCTGGCAATTATGTGCATATTGAATTGTTACTAATTGTCGTGTATTATAATCTGTTTTGGTCTATATCTTAAGAACCATTTAACATATTTTCACGAAATAAAGCTCAAACTCGAGTACCAGCACTTCTCTCATAGAGGTCGCAAACCCGGGTTCCTATGGCTGAAAAAAGTACTTTATCCTGTACCATGTTTGTTACTACTTTATTCTTTTTTTCAAAATAACGCATATTTCACTGCATTTCCCTACACTGACACACCACTAGGTTGCTTGAATATGACACCCGAGGATCACATATGCGTATTTTTACGTAACACAAAGAGAAACTACCTAATTCTATCAAACTTATATATTTTTCTGAAATCGAAGTGTTATTTTGTCTTCTGCAGCGCTATATTTTGATGCACCCTGTATATATATTTTCAATGTCAGAACAAAATATGTTGTTTTCATATTCTACACTTCAGGATAGGTACGAAAAGCACAAATTAGAAGAATAAAAATAAAATAATGAAGTTAGAAACATATATTCTACATGAACGACTTTAACCCTTACCTTTTCAATGAGATCACATGACGCACACCTTCTGTCAAAAATTGATTCCAATTACCACGGAGCTATTCAATTTTGTTTTAATTTTCTTATTTCACGTAAAAATGTTGGCTGGCAACCGCCTAACAATATATTATATGTCATTATGTGCATATTGAATTGTTACTAATTGTCGTGTATTATAATCTGTTTTGGTCTATATCTTAAGAACCATTTAACATATTTTCACGAAATAAAGCTCAAACTCGAGTACCAGCACTTATCTCATAGCGGTCGCAAACCCGGGTCCCTATGGCTGAAAAAAGTACCTTATCCTGTACCATGTTTGTTACTACTTTATTCTTTTTTTCAAAATAACGCATATTTCACTGCATTTCCCTACACTGACACACCACTAGGTTGCTTGCATATGACACCCGAGGATCACATATGCGTATTTTTACGTAACACAAAGAGAAACTACCTAATTCTATCATACTTATATATTTTTGTGAAATCGAAGTGTTATTTTGTCTTCTGCAGTGCTATATTTTGATGCACCCTGTATATACCCGCTATATTTTCGATGTGAGAAGAAAATATGTTGTTTTCATATTCTACACATCAAGATATGTTCGAAAAGCACAAATTAGAAGAATAAAAATAAAATAATGAAGTTAGAAACATATATTCTACATGAACGACTTTAACCCTTACCTTTTCAATGAGATCACATGACGCACACCTTCTGTCAAAAATTGATGCCAATTACCACGGAGCTATTCAATTTTGTTTTAAATTTCTTATTTCACGTAAAAATGTTGGCTGGCAACCGCCTAACAATATATTATATGTCATTATGTGCATATTGAATTGTTACTAATTTTCGTGTATTATAATCTGTTTTGGTCTATATCTTAAGAACCATTTAACATATTTTCACGAAATAAAGCTCAAACTCGAGTACCAGCACTTATCTCATAGCGGTCGCAAACCCGGGTCCCTATGGCTGAAACAAAGTACCTTATTCTCTACCATGTTTGTTACTACTTTATTCTTTTTTTCAAAATAACACATATTTCACTGCATTTCCCTACACTGACACACCACTAGGTTGCTTGCATATGACACCCGAGGATCACATATGCGTATTTTTACGTAACACAAAGAGAAACTACCTAATTCTATCAAACTTATATATTTTTCTGAAATCGAAGTGTTATTTTGTCTTCTGCAGCGCTATATTTTGATGCACCCTGTATATATATTTTCGATGTCAGAACAAAATATGTTGTTTTCATATTCTACACATCAGGATATGTACGAAAAGCACAAATTAGTAGAATAAAAATAAAATAATGAAGTTAGAAACATATATTCTACATGAACGACTTTAACCCTTACCTTTTCAATGAGATCACATGACGCACACCTTCTGTCAAAAATTGATTCCAATTACCACGGAGCTATTCAATTTTGTTTTAATTTTCTTATTTCACGTAAAAATGTTGGCTGGCAACCGCCTAACAATATATTATATGTCATTATGTGCATATTGAATTGTTACTAATTTTCGTGTATTATAATCTGTTTTGGTCTATATCTTAAGAACCATTTAACATATTTTCACGAAATAAAGCTCAAACTCGAGTACCAGCAGTTATCTCATAGCGGTCGCAAACCCGGGTCCCTATGGCTGAAACAAAGTACCTTATTCTCTACCATGTTTGTTACTACTTTATTCTTTTTTTCAAAATAACGCATATTTCACTGCATTTCCCTACACTGACACACCACTAGGTTGCTTGCATATGACACCCGAGGATCACATATGCGTATTTTTACGTAACACAAAGAGAAACTACCTAATTATATCAAACTTATATATTTTTCTGAAATCGAAGTGTTATTTTGTCTTCTGCAGCGCTATATTTTGATGCACCCTGTATATATATTTTCGATGTCAGAACAAAAAAAAAGTTGTTTTCATATTCTACACATCAGGATAGGTACGAAAAGCACAAATAAGAAGAATAAAAATAAAATAATGAAGTTAGAAACATATATTCTACATGAACGACTTTAACCCTTACCTTTTCAATGAGATCACATGACGCACACCTTCTGTCAAAAATTGATTCCAATTACCACGGAGCTATTCAATTTTGTTTTAATTTTCTTATTTCAAGTAAAAATGTTGGCTGCCAACCGCCTAACAATATATTATATGTCATTATGTGCATATTGAATTGTTACTAATTGTCGTGTATTATAATCTGTTTTGGTCTATATCTTAAGAACCATTTAACATATTTTCACGAAATAAAGCTCAAACTCGAGTACCAGCACTTGTCTCATAGCGGTCGCAAACCCGGGTCCCTATGGCTGAAAAAAAGTACCTTATCCTGTACCATGTTTGTTACTACTTTATTCTTGTTTTCAAAATAACGCATATTTCACTGCATTTCCCTACACTGACACACCACTAGGTTGCTTGCATATGACACCCGAGGATCACATATGCGTATTTTTACGTAACACAAAGAGAAACTACCTAATTCTATCAAACTTATATATTTTTGTGAAATCGAAGTGTTATTTTGTCTTCAGCAGTGCTATATTTTGATGCACCCTGTATATAACCGCTATATTTTCGATGTGAGAAGAAAATATGTTGTTTTCATATTCTACACATCAAGATATGTTCGAAAAGCACAAATTAGCAGAATAAAAATAAAATAATGAAGTTAGAAACATATATTCTACATGAACGACTTTAACCCTTACCTTTTCAATGAGATCACATGACGCACACCTTCTGTCAAAAATTGATTCCAATTACCACGGAGCTATTCAATTTTGTTTTAATTTTCTTATTTCACGTAAAAATGTTGGCTGGCAATTATGTGCATATTGAATTGTTACTAATTGTCGTGTATTATAATCTGTTTTGGTCTATATCTTAAGAACCATTTAACATATTTTCACGAAATAAAGCTCAAACTCGAGTACCAGCACTTCTCTCATAGAGGTCGCAAACCCGGGTTCCTATGGCTGAAAAAAGTACTTTATCCTGTACCATGTTTGTTACTACTTTATTCTTTTTTTCAAAATAACGCATATTTCACTGCATTTCCCTACACTGACACACCACTAGGTTGCTTGCATATGACACCCGAGGATCACATATGCGTATTTTTACGTAACACAAAGAGAAACTACCTAATTCTATCAAACTTATATATTTTTCTGAAATCGAAGTGTTATTTTGTCTTCTGCAGCGCTATATTTTGATGCACCCTGTATATATATTTTCAATGTCAGAACAAAATATGTTGTTTTCATATTCTACACTTCAGGATAGGTACGAAAAGCACAAATTAGAAGAATAAAAATAAAATAATGAAGTTAGAAACATATATTCTACATGAACGACTTTAACCCTTACCTTTTCAATGAGATCACATGACGCACACCTTCTGTCAAAAATTGATTCCAATTACCACGGAGCTATTCAATTTTGTTTTAATTTTCTTATTTCACGTAAAAATGTTGGCTGGCAACCGCCTAACAATATATTATATGTCATTATGTGCATATTGAATTGTTACTAATTGTCGTGTATTATAATCTGTTTTGGTCTATATCTTAAGAACCATTTAACATATTTTCACGAAATAAAGCTCAAACTCGAGTACCAGCACTTATCTCATAGCGGTCGCAAACCCGGGTCCCTATGGCTGAAAAAAGTACCTTATCCTGTACCATGTTTGTTACTACTTTATTCTTTTTTTCAAAATAACGCATATTTCACTGCATTTCCCTACACTGACACACCACTAGGTTGCTTGCATATGACACCCGAGGATCACATATGCGTATTTTTACGTAACACAAAGAGAAACTACCTAATTCTATCATACTTATATATTTTTGTGAAATCGAAGTGTTATTTTGTCTTCTGCAGTGCTATATTTTGATGCACCCTGTATATACCCGCTATATTTTCGATGTGAGAAGAAAATATGTTGTTTTCATATTCTACACATCAAGATATGTTCGAAAAGCACAAATTAGAAGAATAAAAATAAAATAATGAAGTTAGAAACATATATTCTACATGAACGACTTTAACCCTTACCTTTTCAATGAGATCACATGACGCACACCTTCTGTCAAAAATTGATGCCAATTACCACGGAGCTATTCAATTTTGTTTTAAATTTCTTATTTCACGTAAAAATGTTGGCTGGCAACCGCCTAACAATATATTATATGTCATTATGTGCATATTGAATTGTTACTAATTTTCGTGTATTATAATCTGTTTTGGTCTATATCTTAAGAACCATTTAACATATTTTCACGAAATAAAGCTCAAACTCGAGTACCAGCACTTATCTCATAGCGGTCGCAAACCCGGGTCCCTATGGCTGAAACAAAGTACCTTATTCTCTACCATGTTTGTTACTACTTTATTCTTTTTTTCAAAATAACACATATTTCACTGCATTTCCCTACACTGACACACCACTAGGTTGCTTGCATATGACACCCGAGGATCACATATGCGTATTTTTACGTAACACAAAGAGAAACTACCTAATTCTATCAAACTTATATATTTTTCTGAAATCGAAGTGTTATTTTGTCTTCTGCAGCGCTATATTTTGATGCACCCTGTATATATATTTTCGATGTCAGAACAAAATATGTTGTTTTCATATTCTACACATCAGGATATGTACGAAAAGCACAAATTAGTAGAATAAAAATAAAATAATGAAGTTAGAAACATATATTCTACATGAACGACTTTAACCCTTACCTTTTCAATGAGATCACATGACGCACACCTTCTGTCAAAAATTGATTCCAATTACCACGGAGCTATTCAATTTTGTTTTAATTTTCTTATTTCACGTAAAAATGTTGGCTGGCAACCGCCTAACAATATATTATATGTCATTATGTGCATATTGAATTGTTACTAATTTTCGTGTATTATAATCTGTTTTGGTCTATATCTTAAGAACCATTTAACATATTTTCACGAAATAAAGCTCAAACTCGAGTACCAGCAGTTATCTCATAGCGGTCGCAAACCCGGGTCCCTATGGCTGAAACAAAGTACCTTATTCTCTACCATGTTTGTTACTACTTTATTCTTTTTTTCAAAATAACGCATATTTCACTGCATTTCCCTACACTGACACACCACTAGGTTGCTTGCATATGACACCCGAGGATCACATATGCGTATTTTTACGTAACACAAAGAGAAACTACCTAATTATATCAAACTTATATATTTTTCTGAAATCGAAGTGTTATTTTGTCTTCTGCAGCGCTATATTTTGATGCACCCTGTATATATATTTTCGATGTCAGAACAAAAAAAAAGTTGTTTTCATATTCTACACATCAGGATAGGTACGAAAAGCACAAATAAGAAGAATAAAAATAAAATAATGAAGTTAGAAACATATATTCTACATGAACGACTTTAACCCTTACCTTTTCAATGAGATCACATGACGCACACCTTCTGTCAAAAATTGATTCCAATTACCACGGAGCTATTCAATTTTGTTTTAATTTTCTTATTTCAAGTAAAAATGTTGGCTGCCAACCGCCTAACAATATATTATATGTCATTATGTGCATATTGAATTGTTACTAATTGTCGTGTATTATAATCTGTTTTGGTCTATATCTTAAGAACCATTTAACATATTTTCACGAAATAAAGCTCAAACTCGAGTACCAGCACTTGTCTCATAGCGGTCGCAAACCCGGGTCCCTATGGCTGAAAAAAAGTACCTTATCCTGTACCATGTTTGTTACTACTTTATTCTTGTTTTCAAAATAACGCATATTTCACTGCATTTCCCTACACTGACACACCACTAGGTTGCTTGCATATGACACCCGAGGATCACATATGCGTATTTTTACGTAACACAAAGAGAAACTACCTAATTCTATCAAACTTATATATTTTTGTGAAATCGAAGTGTTATTTTGTCTTCAGAAGTGCTATATTTTGATGCACCCTGTATATAACCGCTATATTTTCGATGTGAGAAGAAAATATGTTGTTTTCATATTCTACACATCAAGATATGTTCGAAAAGCACAAATTAGCAGAATAAAAATAAAATAATGAAGTTAGAAACATATATTCTACATGAACGACTTTAACCCTTACCTTTTCAATGAGATCACATGACGCACACCTTCTGTCAAAAATTGATTCCAATTACCACGGAGCTATTCAATTTTGTTTTAATTTTCTTATTTCACGTAAAAATGTTGGCTGGCAATTATGTGCATATTGAATTGTTACTAATTGTCGTGTATTATAATCTGTTTTGGTCTATATCTTAAGAACCATTTAACATATTTTCACGAAATAAAGCTCAAACTCGAGTACCAGCACTTCTCTCATAGAGGTCGCAAACCCGGGTTCCTATGGCTGAAAAAAGTACTTTATCCTGTACCATGTTTGTTACTACTTTATTCTTTTTTTCAAAATAACGCATATTTCACTGCATTTCCCTACACTGACACACCACTAGGTTGCTTGCATATGACACCCGAGGATCACATATGCGTATTTTTACGTAACACAAAGAGAAACTACCTAATTCTATCAAACTTATATATTTTTTCTGAAATCGAAGTGTTATTTTGTCTTCTGCAGCGCTATATTTTGATGCACCCTGTATATATATTTTCAATGTCAGAACAAAATATGTTGTTTTCATATTCTACACATCAGGATATGTACGAAAAGCACAAATTAGAAGAATAAAAATAAAATAATGAAGTTAGAAACATATATTCTACATGAACGACTTTAACCCTTACCTTTTCAATGAGATCACATGACGCACACCTTCTGTCAAAAATTGATTCCAATTACCACGGAGCTATTCAATTTTGTTTTAATTTTCTTATTTCACGTAAAAATGTTGGCTGGCAACCGCCTAACAATATATTATATGTCATTATGTGCATATTGAATTGTTACTAATTGTCGTGTATTATAATCTGTTTTGGTCTATATCTTAAGAACCATTTAACATATTTTCACGAAATAAAGCTCAAACTCGAGTACCAGCACTTCTCTCATAGCGGTCGTAAACCCGGGTCCCTATGGCTGAAAAAAAGTACCTTATCCTGTACCATGTTTGTTACTACTTTATTCTTTTTTTCAAAATAACGCATATTTCACTGCATTTCCCTACACTGACACACCACTAGGTTGCTTGCATATCACACCCGAGGATCACATATACGTATTTTTACGTAACACAAAGAGAAACTACCTAATTCTATCAAACTTATATATTTTTCTGAAATCGAAGTGTTATTTTGTCTTCTGCAGCGCTATATTTTGATGCACCCTGTATATATATTTTCGATGTCAGAACAAAATATGTTGTTTTCATATTCTACACATCAGGATATGTACGAAAAGCACAAATTAGCAGAATAAAAATAAAATAATGAAGTTAGAAACATATATTCTACATGAACGACTTTAACCCTTACCTTTTCAATGAGATCACATGACGCACACCTTCTGTCAAAAATTGATTCCAATTACCACGGAGCTATTCAATTTTGTTTTAATTTTCTTATTTCACGTAAAAATGTGGGCTGGCAACCGCCTAACAATATATTATATGTCATTATGTGCATATTGAATTGTTACTAATTTTCGTGTATTATAATCTGTTTTGGTCTATATCTTAAGAACCATTTAACATATTTTCACGAAATAAAGCTCAAACTCGAGTACCAGCACTTCTCTCATAGCGGTCGCAAACCCGGGTCCCTATGGCTGAAAAAAAGTACCTTATCCTGTACCATGTTTGTTACTACTTTATTCTTTTTTTTCAAAATAACGCATATTTCACTGCATTTCCCTACACTGACACACCACTAGGTTGCTTGCATATGACACCCGAGGATCACATATGCGTATTTTTACGTAACACAAAGAGAAACTACCTAATTCTATCATACTTATATATTTTTTTGAAATCGAAATGTTATTTTGTCTTCTGCAGTGCTATATTTTGATGCACCCTGTATATACCCGCTATATTTTCGATGTGAGAAGAAAATATGTTGTTTTCATATTCTACACATCAAGATATGTTCGAAAAGCACAAATTAGAAGAATAAAAATAAAATAATGAAGTTAGAAACATATATTCTACATGAACGACTTTAACCCTTACCTTTTCAATGAGATCACATGACGCACACCTTCTGTCAAAAATTGATTCCAATTACCACGGAGCTATTCAATTTTGTTTTAATTTTCTTATTTCACGTAAAAATGTTGGCTGGCAACCGCCTAACAATATATTATATGTCATTATGTGCATATTGAATTGTTACTAATTTTCGTGTATTATAATCTGTTTTGGTCTATATCTTAAGAACCATTTAACATATTTTCACGAAATAAAGCTCAAACTCGAGTACCAGCACTTATCTCATAGCGGTCGCAAACCCGGGTCCCTATGGCTGAAACAAAGTACCTTATTCTCTACCATGTTTGTTACTACTTTATTCTTTTTTTCAAAATAACACATATTTCACTGCATTTCCCTACACTGACACACCACTAGGTTGCTTGCATATCACACCCGAGGATCACATATGCGTATTTTTACGTAACACAAAGAGAAACTACCTAATTCTATCAAACTTATATATTTTTCTGAAATCGAAGTGTTATTTTGTCTTCTGCAGCGCTATATTTTGATGCACCCTGTATATATATTTTCGATTTCAGAACAAAATATGTTGTTTTCATATTCTACACATCAGGATATGTACGAAAAGCACAAATTAGCAGAATAAAAATAAAATAATGAAGTTAGAAACATATATTCTACATGAACGACTTTAACCCTTACCTTTTCAATGAGATCACATGACGCACACCTTCTGTCAAAAATTGATTCCAATTACCACGGAGCTATTCAATTTTGTTTTAATTTTCTTATTTCACGTAAAAATGTTGGCTGCCAACCGCCTAACAATATATTATATGTCATTATGTGCATATTGAATTGTTACTAATTTTCGTGTATTATAATCTGTTTTGGTCTATATCTTAAGAACCATTTAACATATTTTCACGAAATAAAGCTCAAACTCGAGTACCAGCACTTCTCTCATAGTGGTCGCAAACCCGGGTCCCTATGGCTGAAAAAAAGTACCTTATCCTGTACCATGTTTGTTACTACTTTATTCTTTTTTTCAAAATAACGCATATTTCACTGCATTTCCCTACACTGACACACCACTAGGTTGCTTGCATATGACACCCGAGGATCACATATGCGTATTTTTACGTAACACAAAGAGAAACTACCTAATTCTATCATACTTATATATTTTTGTGAAATCGAAGTGTTATTTTGTCTTCTGCAGTGCTATATTTTGATGCACCCTGTATATACCCGCTATATTTTCGATGTGAGAAGAAAATATGTTGTTTTCATATTCTACACATCAAGATATGTTCGAAAAGCACAAATTAGAAGAATAAAAATAAAATAATGAAGTTAGAAACATATATTCTACATGAACGACTTTAACCCTTACCTTTTCAATGAGATCACATGACGCACACCTTCTGTCAAAAATTGATTCCAATTACCACGGAGCTATTCAATTTTGTTTTAATTTTCTTATTTCACGTAAAAATGTTGGCTGGCAACCGCCTAACAATATATTATATGTCATTATGTGCATATTGAATTGTTACTAATTTTCGTGTATTATAATCTGTTTTGGTCTATATCTTAAGAACAATTTAACATATTTTCACGAAATAAAGCTCAAACTCGAGTACCAGCACTTATCTCATAGCGGTCGCAAACCCGGGTCCCTATGGCTGAAACAAAGTACCTTATTCTCTACCATGTTTGTTACTACTTTATTCTTTTTTTCAAAATAACACATATTTCACTGCATTTCCCTACACTGACACACCACTAGGTTGCTTGCATATCACACCCGAGGATCACATATGCGTATTTTTACGTAACACAAAGAGAAACTACCTAATTCTATCAAACTTATATATTTTTCTGAAATCGAAGTGTTATTTTGTCTTCTGCAGCGCTATATTTTGAGGCACCCTGTATATATATATTCGATGTCAGAACAAAATATGTTGTTTTCATATTCTACACATCAGGATAGGTAGGAAAAGCACAAATTAGCAGAATAAAAATAAAATAATGAAGTTAGAAACATATATTCTACATGAACGACTTTAACCCTTACCTTTTCAATGAGATCACATGACGCACACCTTCTGTCAAAAATTGATTCCAATTACCACGGAGCTATTCAATTTTGTTTTAATTTTCTTATTTCACGTAAAAATGTTGGCTGGCAATTATGTGCATATTGAATTGTTACTAATTGTCGTGTATTATAATCTGTTTTGTCTATATCTTAAGAACCATTTAACATATTTTCACGAAATAAAGCTCAAACTCGAGTACCAGCACTTCTCTCATAGAGGTCGCAAACCCGGGTCCCTATGGCTGAAAAAAGTACCTTATCCTGTACCATGTTTGTTACTACTTTATTCTTTTTTTCAAAATAACGCATATTTCACTGCATTTCCCTACACTGACACACCACTAGGTTGCTTCATATGACACCCGAGGATCACATATGCGTATTTTTACGTAACACAAAGAGAAACTACCTAATTCTATCAAACTTATATATTTTTCTGAAATCGAAGTGTTATTTTGTCTTCTGCAGCGCTATATTTTGATGCACCCTGTATATATATTTTCAATGTCAGAACAAAATATGTTGTTTTCATATTCTACACATCAGGATAGGTACGAAAAGCACAAATTAGCAGAATAAAAATAAAATAATGAAGTTAGAAACATATATTCTACATGAACGACTTTAACCCTTACCTTTTCAATGAGATCACATGACGCACACCTTCTGTAAAAAATTGATTCCAATTACCACGGAGCTATTCAATTTTGTTTTAATTTTCTTATTTCACGTAAAAATGTTGGCTGGCAACCGCCTAACAATATATTATATGTCATTATGTGCATATTGAATTGTTACTAATTTTCGTGTATTATAATCTGTTTTGGTCTATATCTTAAGAACCATTTAACATATTTTCACGAAATAAAGCTCAAACTCGAGTACCAGCACTTCTCTCATAGCGGTCGTAAACCCGGGTCCCTATGGCTGAAAAAAAGTACCTTATCCTGTACCATGTTTGTTACTACTTTATTCTTTTTTTCAAAATAACGCATATTTCACTGCATTTCCCTACACTGACACACCACTAGGTTGCTTGCATATCACACCCGAGGATCACATATGCGTATTTTTACGTAACACAAAGAGAAACTACCTAATTCTATCAAACTTATATATTTTTCTGAAATCGAAGTGTTATTTTGTCTTCTGCAGCGCTATATTTTGATGCACCCTGTATATATATTTTCGATGTCAGAACAAAATATGTTGTTTTCATATTCTACACATCAGGATATGTACGAAAAGCACAAATTAGCAGAATAAAAATAAAATAATGAAGTTAGAAACATATATTCTACATGAACGACTTTAACCCTTACCTTTTCAATGAGATCACATGACGCACACCTTCTGTCAAAAATTGATTCCAATTACCACGGAGCTATTCAATTTCGTTTTAATTTTCTTATTTCACGTAAAAATGTTGGCTGGCAACCGCCTAACAATATATTATATGTCATTATGTGCATATTGAATTGTTACTAATTTTCGTGTATTATAATCTGTTTTGGTCTATATCTTAAGAACCATTTAACATATTTTCACGAAATAAAGCTCAAACTCGAGTACCAGCACTTACCTCATAGCGGTCGCAAACCCGGGTCCCTATAGCTGAAACAAAGTACCTTATTCTCTACCATGTTTGTTACTACTTTATTCTTTTTTTGAAAATAACGCATATTTCACTGCATTTCCCTACACTGACACACCACTAGGTTGCTTGCATATGACACCCGAGGATCACATATGCGTATTTTTACGTAACACAAAGAGAAACTACCTAATTATATCAAACTTATATATTTTTCTGAAATCGAAGTGTTATTTTGTCTTCTGCAGCGCTATATTTTGATGCACCCTGTATATATATTTTCGATGTCAGAACAAAAAAAAAGTTGTTTTCATATTCTACACATCAGGATAGGTACGAAAAGCACAAATTAGAAGAATAAAAATAAAATAATGAAGTTAGAAACATATATTCTACATGAACGACTTTAACCCTTACCTTTTCAATGAGATCACATGACGCACACCTTCTGTCAAAAATTGATTCCAATTACCACGGAGCTATTCAATTTTGTTTTAATTTTCTTATTTCACGTAAAAATGTTGGCTGGCAACCGCCTAACAATATATTATATGTCATTATGTGCATATTGAATTGTTACTAATTTTCGTGTATTATAATCTGTTTTGGTCTATATCTTAAGAACCATTTAACATATTTTCACGAAATAAAGCTCAAACTCGAGTACCAGCACTTACCTCATAGCGGTCGCAAACCCGGGTCCCTATAGCTGAAACAAAGTACCTTATTCTCTACCATGTTTGTTACTACTTTATTCTTTTTTTGAAAATAACGCATATTTCACTGCATTTCCCTACACTGACACACCACTAGGTTGCTTGCATATGACACCCGAGGATCACATATGCGTATTTTTACGTAACACAAAGAGAAACTACCTAATTATATCAAACTTATATATTTTTCTGAAATCGAAGTGTTATTTTGTCTTCTGCAGCGCTATATTTTGATGCACCCTGTATATATATTTTCGATGTCAGAACAAAAAAAAAGTTGTTTTCATATTCTACACATCAGGATAGGTACGAAAAGCACAAATTAGAAGAATAAAAATAAAATAATGAAGTTAGAAACATATATTCTACATGAACGACTTTAACCCTTACCTTTTCAATGAGATCACATGACGCACACCTTCTGTCAAAAATTGATTCCAATTACCACGGAGCTATTCAATTTTGTTTTAATTTTCTTATTTCACGTAAAAATGTTGGCTGGCAACCGCCTTACAATATATTATATGTCATTATGTGCATATTGAATTGTTACTAATTGTCGTGTATTATAATCTGTTTTGGTCTATATCTTAAGAACCATTTAACATATTTTCACGAAATAAAGCTCAAACTCGAGTACCAGCACTTCTCTCATAGCGGTCGCAAACCCGGGTCCCTATGGCTGAAAAAAAGTACCTTATCCTGTACCATGTTTGTTACTACTTTATTCTTTTTTTCAAAATAACGCATATTTCACTGCATTTCCCTACACTGACACACCACTAGGTTGCTTGCATATGACACCCGAGGATCACATATGCGTATTTTTACGTAACACAAAGAGAAACTACCTAATTCTATCAAACTTATATATTTTTCTGAAATCGAAGTGTTATTTTGTCTTCTGCAGCGCTATATTTTGATGCACCCTGTATATATATTTTCAATGTCAGAACAAAATATGTTGTTTTCATATTCTACACATCAGGATAGGTACGAAAAGCACAAATTAGAAGAATAAAAATAAAATAATGAAGTTAGAAACATATATTCTACATGAACGACTTTAACCCTTACCTTTTCAATGAGATCACATGACGCACACCTTCTGTCAAAAATTGATTCCAATTACCACGGAGCTATTCAATTTTGTTTTAATTTTCTTATTTCACGTAAAAATGTTGGCTGGCAACCGCCTAACAATATATTATATGTCATTATGTGCATATTGAATTGTTACTAATTGTCGTGTATTATAATCTGTTTTGGTCTATATCTTAAGAACCATTTAACATATTTTCACGAAATAAAGCTCAAACTCGAGTACCAGCACTTCTCTCATAGCGGTCGTAAACCCGGGTCAATATGGCTGAAAAAAAGTACCTTATCCTGTACCATGTTTGTTACTACTTTATTCTTTTTTTCAAAATAACGCATATTTCACTGCATTTCCCTACACTGACACACCACTAGGTTGCTTGCATATCACACCCGAGGATCACATATGCGTATTTTTACGTAACACAAAGAGAAACTACCTAATTCTATCAAACTTATATATTTTTCTGAAATCGAAGTGTTATTTTGTCTTCTGCAGCGCTATATTTTGATGCACCCTGTATATATATTTTCGATTTCAGAACAAAATATGTTGTTTTCATATTCTACACATCAGGATATGTACGAAAAGCACAAATTAGCAGAACAAAAATAAAATAATGAAGTTAGAAACATATATTCTACATGAACGACTTTAACCCTTACCTTTTCAATGAGATCACATGACGCACACCTTCTGTCAAAAATTGATTCCAATTACCACGGAGCTATTCAATTTTGTTTTAATTTTCTTATTTCACGTAAAAATGTTGGCTGGCAACCGCCTAACAATATATTATATGTCATTATGTGCATATTGAATTGTTACTAATTTTCGTGTATTATAATCTGTTTTGGTCTATATCTTAAGAACCATTTAACATATTTTCACGAAATAAAGCTCAAACTCGAGTACCAGCACTTCTCTCATAGTGGTCGCAAACCCGGGTCCCTATGGCTGAAAAAAAGTACCTTATCCTGTACCATGTTTGTTACTACTTTATTCTTTTTTTCAAAATAACGCATATTTCACTGCATTTCCCTACACTGACACACCACTAGGTTGCTTGCATATGACACCCGAGGATCACATATGCGTATTTTTACGTAACACAAAGAGAAACTACCTAATTCTATCATACTTATATATTTTTGTGAAATCGAAGTGTTATTTTGTCTTCTGCAGTGCTATATTTTGATGCACCCTGTATATACCCGCTATATTTTCGATGTGAGAAGAAAATATGTTGTTTTCATATTCTACACATCAAGATATGTTCGAAAAGCACAAATTAGAAGAATAAAAATAAAATAATGAAGTTAGAAACATATATTCTACATGAACGACTTTAACCCTTACCTTTTCAATGAGATCACATGACGCACACCTTCTGTCAAAAATTGATTCCAATTACCACGGAGCTATTCAATTTTGTTTTAATTTTCTTATTTCACGTAAAAATGTTGGCTGGCAACCGCCTAACAATATATTATATGTCATTATGTGCATATTGAATTGTTACTAATTTTCGTGTATTATAATCTGTTTTGGTCTATATCTTAAGAACAATTTAACATATTTTCACGAAATAAAGCTCAAACTCGAGTACCAGCACTTATCTCATAGCGGTCGCAAACCCGGGTCCCTATGGCTGAAACAAAGTACCTTATTCTCTACCATGTTTGTTACTACTTTATTCTTTTTTTCAAAATAACACATATTTCACTGCATTTCCCTACACTGACACACCACTAGGTTGCTTGCATATCACACCCGAGGATCACATATGCGTATTTTTACGTAACACAAAGAGAAACTACCTAATTCTATCAAACTTATATATTTTTCTGAAATCGAAGTGTTATTTTGTCTTCTGCAGCGCTATATTTTGAGGCACCCTGTATATATATATTCGATGTCAGAACAAAATATGTTGTTTTCATATTCTACACATCAGGATAGGTAGGAAAAGCACAAATTAGCAGAATAAAAATAAAATAATGAAGTTAGAAACATATATTCTACATGAACGACTTTAACCCTTACCTTTTCAATGAGATCACATGACGCACACCTTCTGTCAAAAATTGATTCCAATTACCACAGAGCTATTCAATTTTGTTTTAATTTTCTTATTTCACGTAAAAATGTTGGCTGGCAATTATGTGCATATTGAATTGTTACTAATTGTCGTGTATTATAATCTGTTTTGTCTATATCTTAAGAACCATTTAACATATTTTCACGAAATAAAGCTCAAACTCGAGTACCAGCACTTCTCTCATAGAGGTCGCAAACCCGGGTCCCTATGGCTGAAAAAAGTACCTTATCCTGTACCATGTTTGTTACTACTTTATTCTTTTTTTCAAAATAACGCATATTTCACTGCATTTCCCTACACTGACACACCACTAGGTTGCTTCATATGACACCCGAGGATCACATATGCGTATTTTTACGTAACACAAAGAGAAACTACCTAATTCTATCAAACTTATATATTTTTCTGAAATCGAAGTGTTATTTTGTCTTCTGCAGCGCTATATTTTGATGCACCCTGTATATATATTTTCAATGTCAGAACAAAATATGTTGTTTTCATATTCTACACATCAGGATAGGTACGAAAAGCACAAATTAGCAGAATAAAAATAAAATAATGAAGTTAGAAACATATATTCTACATGAACGACTTTAACCCTTACCTTTTCAATGAGATCACATGACGCACACCTTCTGTCAAAAATTGATTCCAATTACCACGGAGCTATTCAATTTTGTTTTAATTTTCTTATTTCACGTAAAAATGTTGGCTGGCAACCGCCTAACAATATATTATATGTCATTATGTGCATATTGAATTGTTACTAATTTTCGTGTATTATAATCTGTTTTGGTCTATATCTTAAGAACCATTTAACATATTTTCACGAAATAAAGCTCAAACTCGAGTACCAGCACTTCTCTCATAGCGGTCGTAAACCCGGGTCCCTATGGCTGAAAAAAAGTACCTTATCCTGTACCATGTTTGTTACTACTTTATTCTTTTTTTCAAAATAACGCATATTTCACTGCATTTCCCTACACTGACACACCACTAGGTTGCTTGCATATCACACCCGAGGATCACATATGCGTATTTTTACGTAACACAAAGAGAAACTACCTAATTCTATCAAACTTATATATTTTTCTGAAATCGAAGTGTTATTTTGTCTTCTGCAGCGCTATATTTTGATGCACCCTGTATATATATTTTCGATGTCAGAACAAAATATGTTGTTTTCATATTCTACACATCAGGATATGTACGAAAAGCACAAATTAGCAGAATAAAAATAAAATAATGAAGTTAGAAACATATATTCTACATGAACGACTTTAACCCTTACCTTTTCAATGAGATCACATGACGCACACCTTCTGTCAAAAATTGATTCCAATTACCACGGAGCTATTCAATTTCGTTTTAATTTTCTTATTTCACGTAAAAATGTTGGCTGGCAACCGCCTAACAATATATTATATGTCATTATGTGCATATTGAATTGTTACTAATTTTCGTGTATTATAATCTGTTTTGGTCTATATCTTAAGAACCATTTAACATATTTTCACGAAATAAAGCTCAAACTCGAGTACCAGCACTTACCTCATAGCGGTCGCAAACCCGGGTCCCTATAGCTGAAACAAAGTACCTTATTCTCTACCATGTTTGTTACTACTTTATTCTTTTTTTGAAAATAACGCATATTTCACTGCATTTCCCTACACTGACACACCACTAGGTTGCTTGCATATGACACCCGAGGATCACATATGCGTATTTTTACGTAACACAAAGAGAAACTACCTAATTATATCAAACTTATATATTTTTCTGAAATCGAAGTGTTATTTTGTCTTCTGCAGCGCTATATTTTGATGCACCCTGTATATATATTTTCGATGTCAGAACAAAAAAAAAGTTGTTTTCATATTCTACACATCAGGATAGGTACGAAAAGCACAAATTAGAAGAATAAAAATAAAATAATGAAGTTAGAAACATATATTCTACATGAACGACTTTAACCCTTACCTTTTCAATGAGATCACATGACGCACACCTTCTGTCAAAAATTGATTCCAATTACCACGGAGCTATTCAATTTTGTTTTAATTTTCTTATTTCACGTAAAAATGTTGGCTGGCAACCGCCTTACAATATATTATATGTCATTATGTGCATATTGAATTGTTACTAATTGTCGTGTATTATAATCTGTTTTGGTCTATATCTTAAGAACCATTTAACATATTTTCACGAAATAAAGCTCAAACTCGAGTACCAGCACTTCTCTCATAGCGGTCGCAAACCCGGGTCCCTATGGCTGAAAAAAAGTACCTTATCCTGTACCATGTTTGTTACTACTTTATTCTTTTTTTCAAAATAACGCATATTTCACTGCATTTCCCTACACTGACACACCACTAGGTTGCTTGCATATGACACCCGAGGATCACATATGCGTATTTTTACGTAACACAAAGAGAAACTACCTAATTCTATCAAACTTATATATTTTTCTGAAATCGAAGTGTTATTTTGTCTTCTGCAGCGCTATATTTTGATGCACCCTGTATATATATTTTCAATGTCAGAACAAAATATGTTGTTTTCATATTCTACACATCAGGATAGGTACGAAAAGCACAAATTAGAAGAATAAAAATAAAATAATGAAGTTAGAAACATATATTCTACATGAACGACTTTAACCCTTACCTTTTCAATGAGATCACATGACGCACACCTTCTGTCAAAAATTGATTCCAATTACCACGGAGCTATTCAATTTTGTTTTAATTTTCTTATTTCACGTAAAAATGTTGGCTGGCAACCGCCTAACAATATATTATATGTCATTATGTGCATATTGAATTGTTACTAATTGTCGTGTATTATAATCTGTTTTGGTCTATATCTTAAGAACCATTTAACATATTTTCACGAAATAAAGCTCAAACTCGAGTACCAGCACTTCTCTCATAGCGGTCGTAAACCCGGGTCAATATGGCTGAAAAAAAGTACCTTATCCTGTACCATGTTTGTTACTACTTTATTCTTTTTTTCAAAATAACGCATATTTCACTGCATTTCCCTACACTGACACACCACTAGGTTGCTTGCATATCACACCCGAGGATCACATATGCGTATTTTTACGTAACACAAAGAGAAACTACCTAATTCTATCAAACTTAAATATTTTTCTGAAATCGAAGTGTTATTTTGTCTTCTGCAGCGCTATATTTTGATGCACCCTGTATATATATTTTCGATTTCAGAACAAAATATGTTGTTTTCATATTCTGCACATCAGGATATGTACGAAAAGCACAAATTAGCAGAATAAAAATAAAATAATGAAGTTAGAAGCATATATTCTACATGAACGACTTTAACCCTTACCTTTTCAATGAGATCACATGACGCACACCTTCTGTCAAAAATTGATTCCAATTACCACGGAGCTATTCAATTTTGTTTTAATTTTCTTATTTCACGTAAAAATGTTGGCTGGCAACCGCCTAACAATATATTATATGTCATTATGTGCATATTGAATTGTTACTAATTTTCGTGTATTATAATCTGTTTTGGTCTATATCTTAAGAACCATTTAACATATTTTCACGAAATAAAGCTCAAACTCGAGTACCAGCACTTCTCTCATAGTGGTCGCAAACTCGGGTCCCTATGGCTGAAAAAAAGTACCTTATCCTGTACCATGTTTGTTACTACTTTATTCTTTTTTTCAAAATAACGCATATTTCACTGCATTTCCCTACACTGACACACCACTAGGTTGCTTGCATATGACACCCGAGGATCACATATGCGTATTTTTACGTAACACAAAGAGAAACTACCTAATTCTATCATACTTATATATTTTTGTGAAATCGAAGTGTTATTTTGTCTTCTGCAGTGCTTTATTTTGATGCACCCTGTATATACCCGCTATATTTTCGATGTGAGAAGAAAATATGTTGTTTTCATATTCTACACATCAAGATATGTTCGAAAAGCACAAATTAGAAGAATAAAAATAAAATAATGAAGTTAGAAACATATATTCTACATGAACGACTTTAACCCTTACCTTTTCAATGAGATCACATGACGCACACCTTCTGTCAAAAATTGATTCCAATTACCACGGAGCTATTCAATTTTGTTTTAATTTTCTTATTTCACGTAAAAATGTTGGCTGGCAACCGCCTAACAATATATTATATGTCATTATGTGCATATTGAATTGTTACTAATTTTCGTGTATTATAATCTGTTTTGGTCTATATCTTAAGAACCATTTAACATATTTTCACGAAATAAAGCTCAAACTCGAGTACCAGCACGTATCTCATAGCGGTCGCAAACCCGGGTCCCTATGGCTGAAACAAAGTACCTTATTCTCTACCATGTTTGTTACTACTTTATTCTTTTTTTCAAAATAACACATATTTCACTGCATTTCCCTACACTGACACACCACTAGGTTGCTTGCATATCACACCCGAGGATCACATATGCGTATTTTTACGTAACACAAAGAGAAACTACCTAATTCTATCAAACTTATATATTTTTCTGAAATCGAAGTGTTATTTTGTCTTCTGCAGCGCTATATTTTGATGCACCCTGTATATATATTTTCGATGTCAGAACAAAATATGTTGTTTTCATATTCTACATATCAGGATATGTACGAAAAGCACAAATTAGCAGAATAAAAATAAAATAATGAAGTTAGAAACATATATTCTACATGAACGACTTTAACCCTTACCTTTTCAATGAGATCACATGACGCACACCTTCTGTCAAAAATTGATTCCAATTACCACGGAGCTATTCAATTTTGTTTTAATTTTCTTATTTCACGTAAAAATGTTGGCTGGCAACCGCCTAACAATATATTATATGTCATTATGTGCATATTGAATTGTTACTAATTTTCGTGTATTATAATCTGTTTTGGTCTATATCTTAAGAACCATTTAACATATTTTCACGAAATAAAGCTCAAACTCGAGTACCAGCACTTATCTCATAGCGGTCGCAAACCCGGGTCCCTATGGCTGAAACAAAGTACCTTATTCTCTACCATGTTTGTTACTACTTTATTCTTTTTTTCAAAATAACGCATATTTCACTGCATTTCCCTACACTGACACACCACTAGGTTGCTTGCATATGACACCCGAGGATCACATATGCGTATTTTTACGTAACACAAAGAGAAACTACCTAATTATATCAAACTTATATATTTTTCTGAAATCGAAGTGTTATTTTGTCTTCTGCAGCGCTATATTTTGATGCACCCTGTATATATATTTTCGATGTCAGAACAAAAAAAAAAGTTGTTTTCATATTCTACACATCAGGATAGGTACGAAAAACACAAATAAGAAGAATAAAAATAAAATAATGAAGTTAGAAACATATATTCTACATGAACGACTTTAACCCTTACCTTTTCAATGAGATCACATGACGCACACCTTCTGTCAAAAATTGATTCCAATTACCACAGAGCTATTCAATTTTGTTTTAATTTTCTTATTTCACGTAAAAATGTTGGCTGCCAACCGCCTAACAATATATTATATGTCATTATGTGCATATTGAATTGTTACTAATTGTCGTGTATTATAATCTGTTTTGGTCTATATCTTAAGAACCATTTAACATATTTTCACGAAATAAAGCTCAAACTCGAGTACCAGCACTTCTCTCATAGCGGTCGCTAACCCGGGTCCCTATGGCTGAAAAAAAGTACCTTATCCTGTACCATGTTTGTTACTACTTTATTCTTTTTTTCAAAATAACGCATATTTCACTGCATTTCCCTACACTGACACACCACTAGGTTGCTTGCATATGACACCCGAGGATCACATATGCGTATTTTTACGTAACACAAAGAGAAACTACCTAATTCTATCAAACTTATATATTTTTGTGAAATCGAAGTGTTATTTTGTCTTCTGCAGTGCTATATTTTGATGCACCCTGTATATAACCGCTATATTTTCGATGTGAGAAGAAAATATGTTGTTTTCATATTCTACACATCAAGATATGTTCGAAAAGCACAAATTAGAAGAATAAAAATAAAATAATGAAGTTAGAAACATATATTCTACATGAACGACTTTAACCCTTACCTTTTCAATGAGATCACATGACGCACACCTTCTGTCAAAAATTGATTCCAATTACCACGGAGCTATTCAATTTTGTTTTAATTTTCTTATTTCACGTAAAAATGTTGGCTGGCAACCGCCTAACAATATATTATATGTCATTATGTGCATATTGAATTGTTACTAATTGTCGTGTATTATAATCTGTTTTGGTCTATATCTTAAGAACCATTTAACATATTTTCACGAAATAAAGCTCAAACTCGAGTACCAGCACCTATCTCATAGCGGTCGCAAACCCGGGTCCCTATGGCTGAAACAAAGTACCTTATTCTCTACCATGTTTGTTACTACTTTATTCTTTTTTTCAAAATAACGCATATTTCACTGCATTTCCCTACACTGACACACCACTAGGTTGCTTGCATATGACACCCGAGGATCACATATGCGTATTTTTACGTAACACAAAGAGAAACTACCTAATTCTATCATACTTATATATTTTTGTGAAATCGAAGTGTTATTTTGTCTTCTGCAGTGCTATATTTTGATGCACCCTGTATATACCCGCTATATTTTCGATGTGAGAAGAAAATATGTTGTTTTCATATTCTACACATCAAGATATGTTGGAAAAGCACAAATTAGAAGAATAAAAATAAAATAATGAAGTTAGAAACATATATTCTACATGAACGACTTTAACCCTTACCTTTTCAATGAGATCACATGACGCACACCTTCTGTCAAAAATTGATTCCAATTACCACGGAGCTATTCAATTTTGTTTTAATTTTCTTATTTCACGTAAAAATGTTGGCTGGCAACCGCCTAACAATATATTATATGTCATTATGTGCATATTGAATTGTTACTAATTTTCGTGTATTATAATCTGTTTTGGTCTATATCTTAAGAACCATTTAGCATATTTTCACGAAATAAAGCTCAAACTCGAGTACCAGCACTTATCTCATAGCGGTCGCAAACCCGGGTCCCTATGGCTGAAACAAAGTACCTTATTCTCTACCATGTTTGTTACTACTTTATTCTTTTTTTCAAAATAACACATATTTCACTGCATTTCCCTACACTGACACACCACTAGGTTGCTTGCATATCACACCCGAGGATCACATATGCGTATTTTTACGTAACACAAAGAGAAACTACCTAATTCTATCAAACTTATATATTTTTCTGAAATCGAAGTGTTATTTTGTCTTCTGCAGCGCTATATTTTGATGCACCCTGTATATATATTTTCGATGTCAGAACAAAATATGTTGTTTTCATATTCTACATATCAGGATATGTACGAAAAGCACAAATTAGCAGAATAAACATAAAATAATGAAGTTAGAAACATATATTCTACATGAACGACTTTAACCCTTACCTTTTCAATGAGATCACAGGACGCACACCTTCTGTCAAAAATTGATTCCAATTACCACGGAGCTATTCAATTTTGTTTTAATTTTCTTATTTCACGTAAAAATGTTGGCTGGCAACCGCCTAACAATATATTATATGTCATTATGTGCATATTGAATTGTTACTAATTTTCGTGTATTATAATCTGTTTTGGTCTATATCTTAAGAACCATTTAACATATTTTCACGAAATAAAGCTCAAACTCGAGTACCAGCACTTATCTCAAAGCGGTCGCAAACCCGGGTCCCTATGGCTGAAACAAAGTACCTTATTCTCTACCATGTTTGTTACTACTTTATTCTTTTTTTCAAAATAACGCATATTTCACTGCATTTCCCTACACTGACACACCACTAGGTTGCTTGCATATGACACCCGAGGATCACATATGCGTATTTTTACGTAACACAAAGAGAAACTACCTAATTATATCAAACTTATATATTTTTCTGAAATCGAAGTGTTATTTTGTCTTCTGCAGCGCTATATTTTGATGCACCCTGTATATATATTTTCGATGTCAGAACAAAAAAAAGTTGTTTTCATATTCTACACATCAGGATAGGTACGAAAAGCACAAATAAGAAGAATAAAAATAAAATAATGAAGTTAGAAACATATATTCTACATGAACGACTTTAACCCTTACCTTTTCAATGAGATCACATGACGCACACCTTCTGTCAAAAATTGATTCCAATTACCACAGAGCTATTCAATTTTGTTTTAATTTTCTTATTTCACGTAAAAATGTTGGCTGCCAACCGCCTAACAATATATTATATGTCATTATGTGCATATTGAATTGTTACTAATTGTCGTGTATTATAATCTGTTTTGGTCTATATCTTAAGAACCATTTAACATATTTTCACGAAATAAAGCTCAAACTCGAGTACCAGCACTTCTCTCATAGCGGTCGCTAACCCGGGTCCCTATGGCTGAAAAAAAGTACCTTATCCTGTACCATGTTTGTTACTACTTTATTCTATTTTTCAAAATAACGCATATTTCACTGCATTTCCCTACACTGACACACCACTAGGTTGCTTGCATATGACACCCGAGGATCACATATGCGTATTTTTACGTAACACAAAGAGAAACTACCTAATTCTATCAAACTTATATATTTTTGTGAAATCGAAGTGTTATTTTGTCTTCTGCAGTGCTATATTTTGATGCACCCTGTATATAACCGCTATATTTTCGATGTGAGAAGAAAATATGTTGTTTTCATATTCTACACATCAAGATATGTTCGAAAAGCACAAATTAGAAGAATAAAAATAAAATAATGAAGTTAGAAACATATATTCTACATGAACGACTTTAACCCTTACCTTTTCAATGAGATCACATGACGCACACCTTCTGTCAAAAATTGATTCCAATTACCACGGAGCTATTCAATTTTGTTTTAATTTTCTTATTTCACGTAAAAATGTTGGCTGACAACCGCCTAACAATATATTATATGTCATTATGTGCATATTGAATTGTTACTAATTTTCGTGTATTATAATCTGTTTTGGTCTATATCTTAAGAACCATTTAACATATTTTCACGAAATAAAGCTCAAACTCGAGTACCAGCACTTATCTCATAGCGGTCGCAAACCCGGGTCCCTATGGCTGAAACAAAGTACCTTATTCTCTACCATGTTTGTTACTACTTTATTCTTTTTTTCAAAATAACGCATATTTCACTGCATTTCCCTACACTGACACACCACTAGGTTGCTTGCATATGACACCCGAGGATCACATATGCGTATTTTTACGTAACACAAAGAGAAACTACCTAATTCTATCATACTTATATATTTTTGTGAAATCGAAGTGTTATTTTGTCTTCTGCAGTGCTATATTTTGATGCACCCTGTATATACCCGCTATATTTTCGATGTGAGAAGAAAATATGTTGTTTTCATATTCTACACATCAAGATATGTTCGAAAAGCACAAATTAGAAGAATAAAAATAAAATAATGAAGTTAGAAACATATATTCTACATGAACGACTTTAACCCTTACCTTTTCAATGAGATCACATGACGCACACCTTCTGTCAAAAATTGATTCCAATTACCACGGAGCTATTCAATTTTGTTTTAATTTTCTTATTTCACGTAAAAATGTTGGCTGGCAACCGCCTAACAATATATTATATGTCATTATGTGCATATTGAATTGTTACTAATTTTCGTGTATTATAATCTGTTTTGGTCTATATCTTAAGAACCATTTAACATATTTTCACGAAATAAAGCTCAAACTCGAGTACCAGCACTTATCTCATAGCGGTCGCAAACCCGGGTCCCTATGGCTGAAACAAAGTACCTTATTCTCTACCATGTTTGTTACTACTTTATTCTTTTTTTCAAAATAACACATATTTCACTGCATTTCCCTACACTGACACACCACTAGGTTGCTTGCATATCACACCCGAGGATCACATATGCGTATTTTTACGTAACACAAAGAGAAACTACCTAATTCTATCAAACTTATATATTTTTCTGAAATCGAAGTGTTATTTTGTCTTCTGCAGCGCTATATTTTGAGGCACCCTGTATATATATATTCGATGTCAGAACAAAATATGTTGTTTTCATATTCTACACATCAGGATAGGTAGGAAAAGCACAAATTAGCAGAACAAAAATAAAATAATGAAGTTAGAAACATATATTCTACATGAACGACTTTAACCCTTACCTTTTCAATGAGATCACATGACGCACACCTTCTGTCAAAAATTGATTCCAATTACCACGGAGCTATTCAATTTTGTTTTAATTTTCTTATTTCACGTAAAAATGTTGGCTGGCAATTATGTGCATATTGAATTGTTACTAATTGTCGTGTTTTATAATCTGTTTTGTCTATATCTTAAGAACCATTTAACATATTTTCACGAAATAAAGCTCAAACTCGAGTACCAGCACTTCTCTCATAGAGGTCGCAAACCCGGGTCCCTATGGCTGAAAAAAGTACCTTATCCTGTACCATGTTTGTTACTACTTTATTCTTTTTTTCAAAATAACGCATATTTCACTGCATTTCCCTACACTGACACACCACTAGGTTGCTTGCATATGACACCCGAGGATCACATATGCGTATTTTTACGTAACACAAAGAGAAACTACCTAATTCTATCAAACTTATATATTTTTCTGAAATCGAAGTGTTATTTTGTCTTCTGCAGCGCTATATTTTGATGCACCCTGTATATATATTTTCAATGTCAGAACAAAATATGTTGTTTTCATATTCTACACATCAGGATAGGTACGAAAAGCACAAATTAGAAGAATAAAAATAAAATAATGAAGTTAGAAACATATATTCTACATGAACGACTTTAACCCTTACCTTTTCAATGAGATCACATGACGCACACCTTCTGTAAAAAATTGATTCCAATTACCACGGAGCTATTCAATTTTGTTTTAATTTTCTTATTTCACGTAAAAATGTTGGCTGGCAACCGCCTAACAATATATTATATGTCATTATGTGCATATTGAATTGTTACTAATTTTCGTGTATTATAATCTGTTTTGGTCTATATCTTAAGAACCATTTAACATATTTTCACGAAATAAAGCTCAAACTCGAGTACCAGCACTTCTCTCATAGCGGTCGTAAACCCGGGTCCCTATGGCTGAAAAAAAGTACCTTATCCTGTACCATGTTTGTTACTACTTTATTCTTTTTTTCAAAATAACGCATATTTCACTGCATTTCCCTACACTGACACACCACTAGGTTGCTTGCATATCACACCCGAGGATCACATATGCGTATTTTTACGTAACACAAAGAGAAACTACCTAATTCTATCAAACTTATATATTTTTCTGAAATCGAAGTGTTATTTTGTCTTCTGCAGCGCTATATTTTGATGCACCCTGTATATATATTTTCGATGTCAGAACAAAAAAAGTTGTTTTCATATTCTACACATCAGGATAGGTACGAAAAGCACAAATTAGAAGAATAAAAATAAAATAATGAAGTTAGAAACATATATTCTACATGAACGACTTTAACCCTTACCTTTTCAATGAGATCACATGACGCACACCTTCTGTCAAAAATTGATTCCAATTACCACGGAGCTATTCAATTTTGTTTTAATTTTCTTATTTCACGTAAAAATGTTGGCTGGCAACCGCCTTACAATATATTATATGTCATTATGTGCATATTGAATTGTTACTAATTGTCGTGTATTATAATCTGTTTTGGTCTATATCTTAAGAACCATTTAACATATTTTCACGAAATAAAGCTCAAACTCGAGTACCAGCACTTCTCTCATAGCGGTCGCAAACCCGGGTCCCTATGGCTGAAAAAAAGTACCTTATCCTGTACCATGTTTGTTACTACTTTATTCTTTTTTTCAAAATAACGCATATTTCACTGCATTTCCCTACACTGACACACCACTAGGTTGCTTGCATATGACACCCGAGGATCACATATGCGTATTTTTACGTAACACAAAGAGAAACTACCTAATTCTATCAAACTTATATATTTTTCTGAAATCGAAGTGTTATTTTGTCTTCTGCAGCGCTATATTTTGATGCACCCTGTATATATATTTTCAATGTCAGAACAAAATATGTTGTTTTCATATTCTACACATCAGGATAGGTACGAAAAGCACAAATTAGAAGAATAAAAATAAAATAATGAAGTTAGAAACATATATTCTACATGAACGACTTTAACCCTTACCTTTTCAATGAGATCACATGACGCACACCTTCTGTCAAAAATTGATTCCAATTACCACGGAGCTATTCAATTTTGTTTTAATTTTCTTATTTCACGTAAAAATGTTGGCTGGCAACCGCCTAACAATATATTATATGTCATTATGTGCATATTGAATTGTTACTAATTGTCGTGTATTATAATCTGTTTTGGTCTATATCTTAAGAACCATTTAACATATTTTCACGAAATAAAGCTCAAACTCGAGTACCAGCACTTCTCTCATAGTGGTCGCAAACCCGGGTCCCTATGGCTGAAAAAAGTACCTTATCCTGTACCATGTTTGTTACTACTTTATTCTTTTTTTCAAAATAACGCATATTTCACTGCATTTCCCTACACTGACACACCACTAGGTTGCTTGCATATGACACCCGAGGATCACATATGCGTATTTTTACGTAACACAAAGAGAAACTACCTAATTCTATCATACTTATATATTTTTGTGAAATCGAAATGTTATTTTGTCTTCTGCAGTGCTATATTTTGATGCACCCTGTATATACCCGCTATATTTTCGATGTGAGAAGAAAATATGTTGTTTTCATATTCTACACATCAAGATATGTTCGAAAAGCACAAATTAGAAGAATAAAAATAAAATAATGAAGTTAGAAACATATATTCTACATGAACGACTTTAACCCTTACCTTTTCAATGAGATCACATGACGCACACCTTCTGTCAAAAATTGATTCCAATTACCACGGAGCTATTCAATTTTGTTTTAATTTTCTTATTTCACGTAAAAATGTTGGCTGGCAACCGCCTAACAATATATTATATGTCATTATGTGCATATTGAATTGTTACTAATTGTCGTGTATTATAATCTGTTTTGGTCTATATCTTAAGAACCATTTAACATATTTTCACGAAATAAAGCTCAAACTCGAGTACCAGCACTTATCTCATAGCGGTCGCAAACCCGGGTCCCTATGGCTGAAACAAAGTACCTTATTCTCTACCATGCTTGTTACTACTTTATTCTTTTTTTCAAAATAACACATATTTCACTGCATTTCCCTACACTGACACACCACTAGGTTGCTTGCATATCACACCCGAGGATCACATATGCGTATTTTTACGTAACACAAAGAGAAACTACCTAATTCTATCAAACTTATATATTTTTCTGAAATCGAAGTGTTATTTTGTCTTCTGCAGCGCTATATTTTGATGCACCCTGTATATATATTTTCAATGTCAGAACAAAATATGTTGTTTTCATATTCTACACATCAGGATAGGTACGAAAAGCACAAATTAGAAGAATAAAAATAAAATAATGAAGTTAGAAACATATATTCTACATGAACGACTTTAACCCTTACCTTTTCAATGAGATCACATGACGCACACCTTCTGTCAAAAATTGATTCCAATTACCACGGAGCTATTCAATTTTGTTTTAATTTTCTTATTTCACGTAAAAATGTTGGCTGGCAACCGCCTTACAATATATTATATGTCATTATGTGCATATTGAATTGTTACTAATTGTCGTGTATTATAATCTGTTTTGGTCTATATCTTAAGAACCATTTAACATATTTTCACGAAATAAAGCTCAAACTCGAGTACCAGCACTTCTCTCATAGCGGTCGCAAACCCGGGTCCCTATGGCTGAAAAAAAGTACCTTATCCTGTACCATGTTTGTTACTACTTTATTCTTTTTTTCAAAATAACGCATATTTCACTGCATTTCCCTACACTGACACACCACTAGGTTGCTTGCATATGACACCCGAGGATCACATATGCGTATTTTTACGTAACACAAAGAGAAACTACCTAATTCTATCAAACTTATATATTTTTCTGAAATCGAAGTGTTATTTTGTCTTCTGCAGCGCTATATTTTGATGCACCCTGTATATATATTTTCAATGTCAGAACAAAATATGTTGTTTTCATATTCTACACATCAGGATAGGTACGAAAAGCACAAATTAGAAGAATAAAAATAAAATAATGAAGTTAGAAACATATATTCTACATGAACGACTTTAACCCTTACCTTTTCAATGAGATCACATGACGCACACCTTCTGTCAAAAATTGATTCCAATTACCACGGAGCTATTCAATTTTGTTTTAATTTTCTTATTTCACGTAAAAATGTTGGCTGGCAACCGCCTAACAATATATTATATGTCATTATGTGCATATTGAATTGTTACTAATTGTCGTGTATTATAATCTGTTTTGGTCTATATCTTAAGAACCATTTAACATATTTTCACGAAATAAAGCTCAAACTCGAGTACCAGCACTTCTCTCATAGCGGTCGTAAACCCGGGTCAATATGGCTGAAAAAAAGTACCTTATCCTGTACCATGTTTGTTACTACTTTATTCTTTTTTTCAAAATAACGCATATTTCACTGCATTTCCCTACACTGACACACCACTAGGTTGCTTGCATATCACACCCGAGGATCACATATGCGTATTTTTACGTAACACAAAGAGAAACTACCTAATTCTATCAAACTTATATATTTTTCTGAAATCGAAGTGTTATTTTGTCTTCTGCAGCGCTATATTTTGATGCACCCTGTATATATATTTTCAATGTCAGAACAAAATATGTTGTTTTCATATTCTACACATCAGGATAGGTACGAAAAGCACAAATTAGAAGAATAAAAATAAAATAATGAAGTTAGAAACATATATTCTACATGAACGACTTTAACCCTTACCTTTTCAATGAGATCACATGACGCACACCTTCTGTCAAAAATTGATTCCAATTACCACGGAGCTATTCAATTTTGTTTTAATTTTCTTATTTCACGTAAAAATGTTGGCTGGCAACCGCCTAACAATATATTATATGTCATTATGTGCATATTGAATTGTTACTAATTGTCGTGTATTATAATCTGTTTTGGTCTATATCTTAAGAACCATTTAACATATTTTCACGAAATAAAGCTCAAACTCGAGTACCAGCACTTCTCTCATAGCGGTCGTAAACCCGGGTCAATATGGCTGAAAAAAAGTACCTTATCCTGTACCATGTTTGTTACTACTTTATTCTTTTTTTCAAAATAACGCATATTTCACTGCATTTCCCTACACTGACACACCACTAGGTTGCTTGCATATCACACCCGAGGATCACATATGCGTATTTTTACGTAACACAAAGAGAAACTACCTAATTCTATCATACTTATATATTTTTGTGAAATCGAAATGTTATTTTGTCTTCTGCAGTGCTATATTTTGATGCACCCTGTATATACCCGCTATATTTTCGATGTGAGAAGAAAATATGTTGTTTTCATATTCTACACATCAAGATATGTTCGAAAAGCACAAATTAGAAGAATAAAAATAAAATAATGAAGTTAGAAACATATATTCTACATGAACGACTTTAACCCTTACCTTTTCAATGAGATCACATGACGCACACCTTCTGTCAAAAATTGATTCCAATTACCACGGAGCTATTCAATTTTGTTTTAATTTTCTTATTTCACGTAAAAATGTTGGCTGGCAACCGCCTAACAATATATTATATGTCATTATGTGCATATTGAATTGTTACTAATTGTCGTGTATTATAATCTGTTTTGGTCTATATCTTAAGAACCATTTAACATATTTTCACGAAATAAAGCTCAAACTCGAGTACCAGCACTTATCTCATAGCGGTCGCAAACCCGGGTCCCTATGGCTGAAACAAAGTACCTTATTCTCTACCATGTTTGTTACTACTTTATTCTTTTTTTCAAAATAACACATATTTCACTGCATTTCCCTACACTGACACACCACTAGGTTGCTTGCATATCACACCCGAGGATCACATATGCGTATTTTTACGTAACACAAAGAGAAACTACCTAATTCTATCAAACTTATATATTTTTCTGAAATCGAAGTGTTATTTTGTCTTCTGCAGCGCTATATTTTGATGCACCCTGTATATATATTTTCGATGTCAGAACAAAATATGTTGTTTTCATATTCTACATATCAGGATATGTACGAAAAGCACAAATTAGCAGAATAAAAATAAAATAATGAAGTTAGAAACATATATTCTACATGAACGACTTTAACCCTTACCTTTTCAATGAGATCACATGACGCACACCTTCTGTCAAAAATTGATTCCAATTACCACGGAGCTATTCAATTTTGTTTTAATTTTCTTATTTCACGTAAAAATGTTGGCTGGCAACCGCCTAACAATATATTATATGTCATTATGTGCATATTGAATTGTTACTAATTGTCGTGTATTATAATCTGTTTTGGTCTATATCTTAAGAACCATTTAACATATTTTCACGAAATAAAGCTCAAACTCGAGTACCAGCACTTCTCTCATAGCGGTCGTAAACCCGGGTCAATATGGCTGAAAAAAAGTACCTTATCCTGTACCATGTTTGTTACTACTTTATTCTTTTTTTCAAAATAACGCATATTTCACTGCATTTCCCTACACTGACACACCACTAGGTTGCTTGCATATGACACCCGAGGATCACATATGCGTATTTTTACGTAACACAAAGAGAAACTACCTAATTCTATCATACTTATATATTTTTGTGAAATCGAAATGTTATTTTGTCTTCTGCAGTGCTATATTTTGATGCACCCTGTATATACCCGCTATATTTTCGATGTGAGAAGAAAATATGTTGTTTTCATATTCTACACATCAAGATATGTTCGAAAAGCACAAATTAGAAGAATAAAAATAAAATAATGAAGTTAGAAACATATATTCTACATGAACGACTTTAACCCTTACCTTTTCAATGAGATCACATGACGCACACCTTCTGTCAAAAATTGATTCCAATTACCACGGAGCTATTCAATTTTGTTTTAATTTTCTTATTTCACGTAAAAATGTTGGCTGGCAACCGCCTAACAATATATTATATGTCATTATGTGCATATTGAATTGTTACTAATTGTCGTGTATTATAATCTGTTTTGGTCTATATCTTAAGAACCATTTAACATATTTTCACGAAATAAAGCTCAAACTCGAGTACCAGCACTTATCTCATAGCGGTCGCAAACCCGGGTCCCTATGGCTGAAACAAAGTACCTTATTCTCTACCATGTTTGTTACTACTTTATTCTTTTTTTCAAAATAACACATATTTCACTGCATTTCCCTACACTGACACACCACTAGGTTGCTTGCATATCACACCCGAGGATCACATATGCGTATTTTTACGTAACACAAAGAGAAACTACCTAATTCTATCAAACTTATATATTTTTCTGAAATCGAAGTGTTATTTTGTCTTCTGCAGCGCTATATTTTGATGCACCCTGTATATATATTTTCGATGTCAGAACAAAATATGTTGTTTTCATATTCTACATATCAGGATATGTACGAAAAGCACAAATTAGCAGAATAAAAATAAAATAATGAAGTTAGAAACATATATTCTACATGAACGACTTTAACCCTTACCTTTTCAATGAGATCACATGACGCACACCTTCTGTCAAAAATTGATTCCAATTACCACGGAGCTATTCAATTTTGTTTTAATTTTCTTATTTCACGTAAAAATGTTGGCTGGCAACCGCCTAACAATATATTATATGTCATTATGTGCATATTGAATTGTTACTAATTTTCGTGTATTATAATCTGTTTTGGTCTATATCTTAAGAACCATTTAACATATTTTCACGAAATAAAGCTCAAACTCGAGTACCAGCACTTATCTCATAGCGGTCGCAAACCCGGGTCCCTATGGCTGAAACAAAGTACCTTATTCTCTACCATGTTTGTTACTACTTTATTCTTTTTTTCAAAATAACGCATATTTCACTGCATTTCCCTACACTGACACACCACTAGGTTGCTTGCATATGACACCCGAGGATCACATATGCGTATTTTTACGTAACACAAAGAGAAACTACCTAATTATATCAAACTTATATATTTTTCTGAAATCGAAGTGTTATTTTGTCTTCTGCAGCGCTATATTTTGATGCACCCTGTATATATATTTTCGATGTCAGAACAAAAAAAAAAGTTGTTTTCATATTCTACACATCAGGATAGGTACGAAAAGCACAAATAAGAAGAATAAAAATAAAATAATGAAGTTAGAAACATATATTCTACATGAACGACTTTAACCCTTACCTTTTCAATGAGATCACATGACGCACACCTTCTGTCAAAAATTGATTCCAATTACCACAGAGCTATTCAATTTTGTTTTAATTTTCTTATTTCACGTAAAAATGTTGGCTGCCAACCGCCTAACAATATATTATATGTCATTATGTGCATATTGAATTGTTACTAATTGTCGTGTATTATAATCTGTTTTGGTCTATATCTTAAGAACCATTTAACATATTTTCACGAAATAAAGCTCAAACTCGAGTACCAGCACTTCTCTCATAGCGGTCGCTAACCCGGGTCCCTATGGCTGAAAAAAAGTACCTTATCCTGTACCATGTTTGTTACTACTTTATTCTTTTTTTCAAAATAACGCATATTTCACTGCATTTCCCTACACTGACACACCACTAGGTTGCTTGCATATGACACCCGAGGATCACATATGCGTATTTTTACGTAACACAAAGAGAAACTACCTAATTCTATCAAACTTATATATTTTTGTGAAATCGAAGTGTTATTTTGTCTTCTGCAGTGCTATATTTTGATGCACCCTGTATATAACCGCTATATTTTCGATGTGAGAAGAAAATATGTTGTTTTCATATTCTACACATCAAGATATGTTCGAAAAGCACAAATTAGAAGAATAAAAATAAAATAATGAAGTTAGAAACATATATTCTACATGAACGACTTTAACCCTTACCTTTTCAATGAGATCACATGACGCACACCTTCTGTCAAAAATTGATTCCAATTACCACGGAGCTATTCAATTTTGTTTTAATTTTCTTATTTCACGTAAAAATGTTGGCTGGCAACCGCCTAACAATATATTATATGTCATTATGTGCATATTGAATTGTTACTAATTTTCGTGTATTATAATCTGTTTTGGTCTATATCTTAAGAACCATTTAACATATTTTCACGAAATAAAGCTCAAACTCGAGTACCAGCACTTATCTCATAGCGGTCGCAAACCCGGGTCCCTATGGCTGAAACAAAGTACCTTATTCTCAACTTGTTTGTTACTACTTTATTCTTTTTTTCAAAATAACGCATATTTCACTGCATTTCCCTACACTGACACACCACTAGGTTGCTTGCATATGACACCCGAGGATCACATATGCGTATTTTTACGTAACACAAAGAGAAACTACCTAATTATATCAAACTTATATATTTTTCTGAATTCGAAGTGTTATTTTGTCTTCTGCAGCGCTATATTTTGATGCACCCTGTATATATATTTTCGATGTCAGAACAAAAAAAAAAGTTGTTTTCATATTCTACACATCAGGATAGGTACGAAAAGCACAAATAAGAAGAATAAAAATAAAATAATGAAGTTAGAAACATATATTCTACATGAACGACTTTAACCCTTACCTTTTCAATGAGATCACATGACGCACACCTTCTGTCAAAAATTGATTCCAATTACCACAGAGCTATTCAATTTTGTTTTAATTTTCTTATTTCACGTAAAAATGTTGGCTGCCAACCGCCTAACAATATATTATATGTCATTATGTGCATATTGAATTGTTACTAATTGTCGTGTATTATAATCTGTTTTGGTCTATATCTTAAGAACCATTTAACATATTTTCACGAAATAAAGCTCAAACTCGAGTACCAGCACTTATCTCATAGCGGTCGCAAACCCGGGTCCCTATGGCTGAAACAAAGTACCTTATTCTCTACCATGTTTGTTACTACTTTATTCTTTTTTTCAAAATAACACATATTTCACTGCATTTCCCTACACTGACACACCACTAGGTTGCTTGCATATGACACCCGAGGATCACATATGCGTATTTTTACGTAACACAAAGAGAAACTACCTAATTCTATCAAACTTATATATTTTTCTGAAATCGAAGTGTTATTTTGTCTTCTGCAGCGCTATATTTTGAGGCACCCTGTATATATATATTCGATGTCAGAACAAAATATGTTGTTTTCATATTCTACACATCAGGATAGGTAGGAAAAGCACAAATTAGCAGAATAAAAATAAAATAATGATGTTAGAAACATATATTCTACATGAACGACTTTAACCCTTACCTTTTCAATGAGATCACATGACGCACACCTTCTGTCAAAAATTGATTCCAATTACCACGGAGCTATTCAATTTTGTTTTAATTTTCTTATTTCACGTAAAAATGTTGGCTGGCAATTATGTGCATATTGAATTGTTACTAATTGTCGTGTATTATAATCTGTTTTGTCTATATCTTAAGAACCATTTAACATATTTTCACGAAATAAAGCTCAAACTCGAGTACCAGCACTTCTCTCATAGCGGTCGCAAACCCGGGTCCCTATGGCTGAAACAAAGTACCTTATCCTGTACCATGTTTGTTACTACTTTATTCTTTTTTTCAAAATAACGCATATTTCACTGCATTTCCCTACACTGACACACCACTAGGTTGCTTGCATATGACACCCGAGGATCACATATGCGTATTTTTACGTAACACAAAGAGAAACTACCTAATTCTATCAAACTTATATATTTTTCTGAAATCGAAGTGTTATTTTGTCTTCTGCAGCGCTATATTTTGATGCACCCTGTATATATATTTTCAATGTCAGAACAAAATATGTTGTTTTCATATTCTACACATCAGGATAGGTACGAAAAGCACAAATTAGAAGAATAAAAATAAAATAATGAAGTTAGAAACATATATTCTACATGAACGACTTTAACCCTTACCTTTTCAATGAGATCACATGACGCACACCTTCTGTCAAAAATTGATTCCAATTACCACGGAGCTATTCAATTTTGTTTTAATTTTCTTATTTCACGTAAAAATGTTGGCTGGCAACCGCCTAACAATATATTATATGTCATTATGTGCATATTGAATTGTTACTAATTTTCGTGTATTATAATCTGTTTTGGTCTATATCTTAAGAACCATTTAACATATTTTCACGAAATAAAGCTCAAACTCGAGTACCAGCACTTCTCTCATAGCGGTCGTAAACCCGGGTCAATATGGCTGAAAAAAAGTACCTTATCCTGTACCATGTTTGTTACTACTTTATTCTTTTTTTCAAAATAACGCATATTTCACTGCATTTCCCTACACTGACACACCACTAGGTTGCTTGCATATCACACCCGAGGATCACATATGCGTATTTTTACGTAACACAAAGAGAAACTATTTAATTCTATCTAACTTATATATTTTTCTGAAATCGAAGTGTTATTTTGTCTTCTGCAGCGCTATATTTTGATGCACCCTGTATATATATATTCGATGTCAGAACAAAATATGTTGTTTTCATATTATACACATCAGGATAGGTAGGAAAAGCACAAATTAGCAGAATAAAAATAAAATAATGAAGTTAGAAACATATATTCTACATGAACGACTTTAACCCTTACCTTTTCAATGAGATCACATGACGCACACCTTCTGTCAAAAATTGATTCCAATTACCACGGAGCTATTCAATTTTGTTTTAATTTTCTTATTTCACGTAAAAATGTTGGCTGGCAATTATGTGCATATTGAATTGTTACTAATTGTCGTGTATTATAATCTGTTTTGGTCTATATCTTAAGAACCATTTAACATATTTTCACGAAATAAAGCTCAAACTCGAGTACCAGCACTTCTCTCGTAGAGGTCGCAAACCCAGGTCCCTATGGCTGAAAAAAGTACCTTATCCTGTACCATGTTTGTTACTACTTTATTCTTTTTTTCAAAATAACGGATATTTCACTGCATTTCCCTACACTGACACACCACTAGGTTGCTTGCATATGACACCCGAGGATCACATATGCGTATTTTTACGTAACACAAAGAGAAACTACCTAATTATATCAAACTTATATATTTTTCTGAAATCGAAGTGTTATTTTGTCTTCTGCAGCGCTATATTTTGATGCACCCTGTATATATATTTTCGATGTCAGAACAAAAAAAAAAGTTGTTTTCATATTCTACACATCAGGATAGGTACGAAAAGCACAAATTAGAAGAATAAAAATAAAATAATGATGTTAGAAACATATATTCTACATGAACGACTTTAACCCTTACCTTTTCAATGAGATCACATGACGCACACCTTCTGTCAAAAATTGATTCCAATTACCACGGAGCTATTCAATTTTGTTTTAATTTTCTTATTTCACGTAAAAATGTTGGCTGGCAACCGCCTAACAATATATTATATGTCATTATGTGCATATTGAATTGTTACTAATTGTCGTGTATTATAATCTGTTTTGGTCTATATCTTAAGAACCATTTAACATATTTTCACGAAATAAAGCTCAAACTCGAGTACCAGCACTTCTCTCATAGCGGTCGCAAACCCGGGTCCCTATGGCTGAAAAAAAGTACCTTATCCTGTACCATGTTTGTTACTACTTTATTCTTTTTTTCAAAATAACGCATATTTCACTGCATTTCCCTACACTGACACACCACTAGGTTGCTTGCATATGACACCCGAGGATCACATATGCGTATTTTTACGTAACACAAAGAGAAACTACCTAATTCTATCAAACTTATATATTTTTCTGAAATCGAAGTGTTATTTTGTCTTCTGCAGCGCTATATTTTGATGCACCCTGTATATATATTTTCAATGTCAGAACAAAATATGTTGTTTTCATATTCTACACATCAGGATAGGTACGAAAAGCACAAATTAGAAGAATAAAAATAAAATAATGAAGTTAGAAACATATATTCTACATGAACGACTTTAACCCTTACCTTTTCAATGAGATCACATGACGCACACCTTCTGTCAAAAATTGATTCCAATTACCACGGAGCTATTCAATTTTGTTTTAATTTTCTTATTTCACGTAAAAATGTTGGCTGGCAACCGCCTAACAATATATTATATGTCATTATGTGCATATTGAATTGTTACTAATTGTCGTGTATTATAATCTGTTTTGGTCTATATCTTAAGAACCATTTAACATATTTTCACGAAATAAAGCTCAAACTCGAGTACCAGCACTTCTCTCATAGCCGTCGTAAACCCGGGTCCCTATGGCTGAAAAAAAGTACCTTATCCTGTACCATGTTTGTCACTACTTTATTCTTTTTTTCAAAATAACGCATATTTCACTGCATTTCCCTACACTGACACACCACTAGGTTGCTTGCATATGACACCCGAGGATCACATATGCGTATTTTTACGTAACACAAAGAGAAACTACCTAATTCTATCAAACTTATATATTTTTCTGAAATCGAAGTGTTATTTTGTCTTCTGCAGCGCTATATTTTGATGCACCCTGTATATATATTTTCGATGTCAGAACAAAATATGTTGTTTTCATATTCTACACATCAGGATATGTACGAAAAGCACAAATTAGCAGAATAAAAATAAAATAATGAAGTTAGAAACATATATTCTACATGAACGACTTTAACCCTTACCTTTTCAATGAGATCACATGACGCACACCTTCTGTCAAAAATTGATTCCAATTACCACGGAGCTATTCAATTTTGTTTTAATTTTCTTATTTCACGTAAAAATGTTGGCTGGCAACCGCCTAACAATATATTATATGTCATTATGTGCATATTGAATTGTTACTAATTTTCGTGTATTATAATCTGTTTTGGTCTATATCTTAAGAACCATTTAACATATTTTCACGAAATAAAGCTCAAACTCGAGTACCAACACTTATCTCATAGCGGTCGCAAACCCGGGTCCCTATGGCTGAAACAAAGTACCTTATCCTGTACCATGTTTGTTACTACTTTATTCTTTTTTTCAAAATAACGCATATTTCACTGCATTTCCCTACACTGACACACCACTAGGTTGCTTGCATATGACACCCGAGGATCACATATGCGTATTTTTACGTAACACAAAGAGAAACTACCTAATTCTATCAAACTTATATATTTTTCTGAAATCGAAGTGTTATTTTGTCTTCTGCAGCGCTATATTTTGATGCACCCTGTATATATATGTTCGATGTCAGAACAAAATATGTTGTTTTCATATTCTACACATCAGGATATGTACAAAAAGCACAAATTAGCAGAATAAAAATAAAATAATGAAGTTAGAAACATATATTCTACATGAACGACTTTAACCCTTACCTTTTCAATGAGATCACATGACGCACACCTTCTGTCAAAAATTGATTCCAATTACCACGGAGCTATTCAATTTTGTTTTAATTTTCCTTTTTCACGTAAAAATGTTGGCTGGCAACCGCCTAACAATATATTATATGTCATTATGTGCATATTGAATTGTTACTAATTGTCGTGTATTATAATCTGTTTTGGTCTATATCTTAAGAACAATTTAACATATTTTCACGAAATAAAGCTCAAACTCGAGTACCAGCACTTCTCTCAAAGCGGTCGCAAACCTGGGTCCCTATGGCTGAAACAAAGTACCTTGTTCTCTACCATGTTTGTTACTACTTTATTCTTTTTTTTTCAAAATAACGCATATTTCACTGGATTTCCCTACACTGACACACCACTAGGTTGCTTGCATATGACACCCGAGGATCAATTATGTGTATTTTTACGTAACACAAAGAGAAACTACCTAATTCTATCAAACTTATATATTTTTCTGAAATCGAAGTGTTATCTTGTCTTCTGCAACGGTTTATTTTGATGCACCCTGTATATATATTTTCAATGTTAGAACAAAAAAAATGTTTTCATATTCTACACATCAGGACAGGTAGGAAAAGCACAAATTAGCAGAATAAAAATAAAATAATGAAGTTAGAAACATATATTCTACATGAACGACTTTAACCCTTACCTTTTCAATGAGATCACATGACGCACACCTTCTGTCAAAAATTGATTCCAATTACCACGGAGCTATTCAATTTTGTTTTAATTTTCTTATTTCACGTAAAAATGTTGGCTGGCAATTATGTGCATATTGAATTGTTACTAATTGTCGTGTATTATAATCTGTTTTGGTCTATATCTTAAGAACCATTTAACATATTTTCACGAAATAAAGCTCAAACTCGAGTACCAGCACTTCTCTCATAGAGGAAGCAAACCCGGGTCCCTATGGCTGAAAAAAGTACCTTATCCTGTACCATGTTTGTTACTACTTTATTCTTTTTTTCAAAATAACGCATATTTCACTGCATTTCCCTACACTGACACACCACTAGGTTGCTTGCATATGACACCCGAGGATCACATATGCGTATTTTTACGTAACACAAAGAGAAACTACCTAATTCTATCAAACTTATATATTTTTCTGAAATCGAAGTGTTATTTTGTCTTCTGCAGCGCTATATTTTGATGCACCCTGTATATATATTTTCAATGTCAGAACAAAATATGTTGTTTTCATATTCTACACATCAGGATAGGTACGAAAAGCACAAATTAGAAGAATAAAAATAAAATAATGAAGTTAGAAACATATATTCTACATGAACGACTTTAACCCTTACCTTTTCAATGAGATCACATGACGCAGACCTTCTGTCAAAAATTGATTCCAATTACCACGGAGCTATTCAATTTTGTTTTAATTTTCTTATTTCACGTAAAAATGTTGGCTGGCAACCGCCTAACAATATATTATATGTCATTATGTGCATATTGAATTGTTACTAATTGTCGTGTATTATAATCTGTTTTGGTCTATATCTTAAGAACCATTTAACATATTTTCACGAAATAAAGCTCAAACTCGAGTACCAGCACTTCTCTCATAGCCGTCGTAAACCCGGGTCCCTATGGCTGAAAAAAAGTACCTTATCCTGTACCATGTTTGTCACTACTTTATTCTTTTTTTCAAAATAACGCATATTTCACTGCATTTCCCTACACTGACACACCACTAGGTTGCTTGCATATGACACCCGAGGATCACATATGCGTATTTTTACGTAACACAAAGAGAAACTACCTAATTCTATCAAACTTATATATTTTTCTGAAATCGAAGTGTTATTTTGTCTTCTGCAGCGCTATATTTTGATGCACCCTGTATATATATTTTCGATGTCAGAACAAAATATGTTGTTTTCATATTCTACACATCAGGATATGTACGAAAAGCACAAATTAGCAGAATAAAAATAAAATAATGAAGTTAGAAACATATATTCTACATGAACGACTTTAACCCTTACCTTTTCAATGAGATCACATGACGCACACCTTCTGTCAAAAATTGATTCCAATTACCACGGAGCTATTCAATTTTGTTTTAATTTCCTTATTTCACGTAAAAATGTTGGCTGGCAACCGCCTAACAATATATTATATGTCATTATGTGCATATTGAATTGTTACTAATTGTCGTGTATTATAATCTGTTTTGGTCTATATCTTAAGAACCATTTAACATATTTTCACGAAATAAAGCTCAAACTCGAGTACCAGCACTTATCTCATAGCGGTCGCAAACCCGGGTCCCTATGGCTGAAACAAAGTACCTTATTCTCTACCATGTTTGTTACTACTTTATTCTTTTTTTCAAAATAACGCATATTTCACTGCGTTTCCCTACACTGACACACCACTAGGTTGCTTGCATATGACACCCGAGGATCACATATGCGTATTTTTACGTAACACAAAGAGAAACTACCTAATTATATCAAACTTATATATTTTTCTGAAATCGAAGTCTTATTTTGTCTTCTGCAGCGCTATATTTTGATGCACCCTGTATATATATTTTCGATGTCAGAACAAAAAAAAAGTTGTTTTCATATTCTACACATCAGGATAGGTACGAAAAGCACAAATTAGAAGAATAAAAATAAAATAATGAAGTTAGAAACATATATTCTACATGAACGACTTTAACCCTTACCTTTTCAATGAGATCACATGACGCACACCTTCTGTCAAAAATTGATTCCAATTACCACGGAGCTATTCAATTTTGTTTTAATTTTCTTATTTCACGTAAAAATGTTGGCTGGCAACCGCCTAACAATATATTATATGTCATTATGTGCATATTGAATTGTTACTAATTGTCGTGTATTATAATCTGTTTTGGTCTATATCTTAAGAACCATTTAACATATTTTCACGAAATAAAGCTCAAACTCGAGTACCAGCACTTCTCTCATAGCGGTCGCAAACCCGGGTCCCTATGGCTGAAAAAAAGTACCTTATCCTGTACCATGTTTGTTACTACTTTATTCTTTTTTTCAAAATAACGCATATTTCACTGCATTTCCCTACACTGACACACCACTAGGTTGCTTGCATATGACACCCGAGGATCACATATGCGTATTTTTACGTAACACAAAGAGAAACTACCTAATTATATCAAACTTATATATTTTTCTGAAATCGAAGTGTTATTTTGTCTTCTGCAGCGCTATATTTTGATGCACCCTGTATATATATTTTCGATGTCAGAACAAAAAAAAAAGTTGTTTTCATATTCTACACATCAGGATAGGTACGAAAAGCACAAATTAGAAGAATAAAAATAAAATAATGAAGTTAGAAACATATATTCTACATGAACGACTTTAACCCTTACCTTTTCAATGAGATCACATGACGCACACCTTCTGTCAAAAATTGATTCCAATTACCACGGAGCTATTCAATTTTGTTTTAATTTTCTTATTTCACGTAAAAATGTTGGCTGGCAACCGCCTAACAATATATTATATGTCATTATGTGCATATTGAATTGTTACTAATTGTCGTGTATTATAATCTGTTTTGGTCTATATCTTAAGAACCATTTAACATATTTTCACGAAATAAAGCTCAAACTCGAGTACCAGCACTTCTCTCATAGCGGTCGCAAACCCGGGTCCCTATGGCTGAAAAAAAGTACCTTATCCTGTACCATGTTTGTTACTACTTTATTCTTTTTTTCAAAATAACGCATATTTCACTGCATTTCCCTACACTGACACACCACTAGGTTGCTTGCATATGACACCCGAGGATCACATATGCGTATTTTTACGTAACACAAAGAGAAACTACCTAATTCTATCAAACTTATATATTTTTCTGAAATCGAAGTGTTATTTTGTCTTCTGCAGCGCTATATTTTGATGCACCCTGTATATATATTTTCAATGTCAGAACAAAATATGTTGTTTTCATATTCTACACATCAGGATAGGTACGAAAAGCACAAATTAGAAGAATAAAAATAAAATAATGAAGTTAGAAACATATATTCTACATGAACGACTTTAACCCTTACCTTTTCAATGAGATCACATGACGCACACCTTCTGTCAAAAATTGATTCCAATTACCACGGAGCTATTCAATTTTGTTTTAATTTTCTTATTTCACGTAAAAATGTTGGCTGGCAACCGCCTAACAATATATTATATGTCATTATGTGCATATTGAATTGTTACTAATTGTCGTGTATTATAATCTGTTTTGGTCTATATCTTAAGAACCATTTAACATATTTTCACGAAATAAAGCTCAAACTCGAGTACCAGCACTTCTCTCATAGCCGTCGTAAACCCGGGTCCCTATGGCTGAAAAAAAGTACCTTATCCTGTACCATGTTTGTCACTACTTTATTCTTTTTTTCAAAATAACGCATATTTCACTGCATTTCCCTACACTGACACACCACTAGGTTGCTTGCATATGACACCCGAGGATCACATATGCGTATTTTTACGTAACACAAAGAGAAACTACCTAATTCTATCAAACTTATATATTTTTCTGAAATCGAAGTGTTATTTTGTCTTCTGCTGCGCTATATTTTGATGCACCCTGTATATATATTTTCGATGTCAGAACAAAATATGTTGTTTTCATATTCTACACATCAGGATATGTACGAAAAGCACAAATTAGCAGAATAAAAATAAAATAATGAAGTTAGAAACATATATTCTACATGAACGACTTTAACCCTTACCTTTTCAATGAGATCACATGACGCACACCTTCTGTCAAAAATTGATTCCAATTACCACGGAGCTATTCAATTTTGTTTTAATTTTCTTATTTCACGTAAAAATGTTGGCTGGCAACCGCCTAACAATATATTATATGTCATTATGTGCATATTGAATTGTTACTAATTTTCGTGTATTATAATCTGTTTTGGTCTATATCTTAAGAACCATTTAACATATTTTCACGAAATAAAGCTCAAACTCGAGTACCAACACTTATCTCATAGCGGTCGCAAACCCGGGTCCCTATGGCTGAAACAAAGTACCTTATCCTGTACCATGTTTGTTACTACTTTATTCTTTTTTTCAAAATAACGCATATTTCACTGCATTTCCCTACACTGACACACCACTAGGTTGCTTGCATATGACACCCGAGGATCACATATGCGTATTTTTACGTAACACAAAGAGAAACTACCTAATTCTATCAAACTTATATATTTTTCTGAAATCGAAGTGTTATTTTGTCTTCTGCAGCGCTATATTTTGATGCACCCTGTATATATATGTTCGATGTCAGAACAAAATATGTTGTTTTCATATTCTACACATCAGGATATGTACAAAAAGCACAAATTAGCAGAATAAAAATAAAATAATGAAGTTAGAAACATATATTCTACATGAACGACTTTAACCCTTACCTTTTCAATGAGATCACATGACGCACACCTTCTGTCAAAAATTGATTCCAATTACCACGGAGCTATTCAATTTTGTTTTAATTTTCCTTTTTCACGTAAAAATGTTGGCTGGCAACCGCCTAACAATATATTATATGTCATTATGTGCATATTGAATTGTTACTAATTGTCGTGTATTATAATCTGTTTTGGTCTATATCTTAAGAACAATTTAACATATTTTCACGAAATAAAGCTCAAACTCGAGTACCAGCACTTCTCTCAAAGCGGTCGCAAACCTGGGTCCCTATGGCTGAAACAAAGTACCTTGTTCTCTACCATGTTTGTTACTACTTTATTCTTTTTTTTTCAAAATAACGCATATTTCACTGGATTTCCCTACACTGACACACCACTAGGTTGCTTGCATATGACACCCGAGGATCAATTATGTGTATTTTTACGTAACACAAAGAGAAACTACCTAATTCTATCAAACTTATATATTTTTCTGAAATCGAAGTGTTATCTTGTCTTCTGCAACGGTTTATTTTGATGCACCCTGTATATATATTTTCAATGTTAGAACAAAAAAAATGTTTTCATATTCTACACATCAGGACAGGTAGGAAAAGCACAAATTAGCAGAATAAAAATAAAATAATGAAGTTAGAAACATATATTCTACATGAACGACTTTAACCCTTACCTTTTCAATGAGATCACATGACGCACACCTTCTGTCAAAAATTGATTCCAATTACCACGGAGCTATTCAATTTTGTTTTAATTTTCTTATTTCACGTAAAAATGTTGGCTGGCAATTATGTGCATATTGAATTGTTACTAATTGTCGTGTATTATAATCTGTTTTGGTCTATATCTTAAGAACCATTTAACATATTTTCACGAAATAAAGCTCAAACTCGAGTACCAGCACTTCTCTCATAGAGGTCGCAAACCCGGGTCCCTATGGCTGAAAAAAGTACCTTATCCTGTACCATGTTTGTTACTACTTTATTCTTTTTTTCAAAATAACGCATATTTCACTGCATTTCCCTACACTGACACACCACTAGGTTGCTTGCATATGACACCCGAGGATCACATATGCGTATTTTTACGTAACACAAAGAGAAACTACCTAATTCTATCAAACTTATATATTTTTCTGAAATCGAAGTGTTATTTTGTCTTCTGCAGCGCTATATTTTGATGCACCCTGTATATATATTTTCAATGTCAGAACAAAATATGTTGTTTTCATATTCTACACATCAGGATAGGTACGAAAAGCACAAATTAGAAGAATAAAAATAAAATAATGAAGTTAGAAACATATATTCTACATGAACGACTTTAACCCTTACCTTTTCAATGAGATCACATGACGCAGACCTTCTGTCAAAAATTGATTCCAATTACCACGGAGCTATTCAATTTTGTTTTAATTTTCTTATTTCACGTAAAAATGTTGGCTGGCAACCGCCTAACAATATATTATATGTCATTATGTGCATATTGAATTGTTACTAATTGTCGTGTATTATAATCTGTTTTGGTCTATATCTTAAGAACCATTTAACATATTTTCACGAAATAAAGCTCAAACTCGAGTACCAGCACTTCTCTCATAGCCGTCGTAAACCCGGGTCCCTATGGCTGAAAAAAAGTACCTTATCCTGTACCATGTTTGTCACTACTTTATTCTTTTTTTCAAAATAACGCATATTTCACTGCATTTCCCTACACTGACACACCACTAGGTTGCTTGCATATGACACCCGAGGATCACATATGCGTATTTTTACGTAACACAAAGAGAAACTACCTAATTCTATCAAACTTATATATTTTTCTGAAATCGAAGTGTTATTTTGTCTTCTGCAGCGCTATATTTTGATGCACCCTGTATATATATTTTCGATGTCAGAACAAAATATGTTGTTTTCATATTCTACACATCAGGATATGTACGAAAAGCACAAATTAGCAGAATAAAAATAAAATAATGAAGTTAGAAACATATATTCTACATGAACGACTTTAACCCTTACCTTTTCAATGAGATCACATGACGCACACCTTCTGTCAAAAATTGATTCCAATTACCACGGAGCTATTCAATTTTGTTTTAATTTCCTTATTTCACGTAAAAATGTTGGCTGGCAACCGCCTAACAATATATTATATGTCATTATGTGCATATTGAATTGTTACTAATTGTCGTGTATTATAATCTGTTTTGGTCTATATCTTAAGAACCATTTAACATATTTTCACGAAATAAAGCTCAAACTCGAGTACCAGCACTTATCTCATAGCGGTCGCAAACCCGGGTCCCTATGGCTGAAACAAAGTACCTTATTCTCTACCATGTTTGTTACTACTTTATTCTTTTTTTCAAAATAACGCATATTTCACTGCGTTTCCCTACACTGACACACCACTAGGTTGCTTGCATATGACACCCGAGGATCACATATGCGTATTTTTACGTAACACAAAGAGAAACTACCTAATTATATCAAACTTATATATTTTTCTGAAATCGAAGTGTTATTTTGTCTTCTGCAGCGCTATATTTTGATGCACCCTGTATATATATTTTCGATGTCAGAACAAAAAAAAAGTTGTTTTCATATTCTACACATCAGGATAGGTACGAAAAGCACAAATTAGAAGAATAAAAATAAAATAATGAAGTTAGAAACATATATTCTACATGAACGACTTTAACCCTTACCTTTTCAATGAGATCACATGACGCACACCTTCTGTCAAAAATTGATTCCAATTACCACGGAGCTATTCAATTTTGTTTTAATTTTCTTATTTCACGTAAAAATGTTGGCTGGCAACCGCCTAACAATATATTATATGTCATTATGTGCATATTGAATTGTTACTAATTGTCGTGTATTATAATCTGTTTTGGTCTATATCTTAAGAACCATTTAACATATTTTCACGAAATAAAGCTCAAACTCGAGTACCAGCACTTCTCTCATAGCGGTCGCAAACCCGGGTCCCTATGGCTGAAAAAAAGTACCTTATCCTGTACCATGTTTGTTACTACTTTATTCTTTTTTTCAAAATAACGCATATTTCACTGCATTTCCCTACACTGACACACCACTAGGTTGCTTGCATATGACACCCGAGGATCACATATGCGTATTTTTACGTAACACAAAGAGAAACTACCTAATTCTATCAAACTTATATATTTTTCTGAAATCGAAGAGTTATTTTGTCTTCTGCAGCGCTATATTTTGATGCACCCTGTATATATATGTTCGATGTCAGAACAAAATATGTTGTTTTCATATTCTACACATCAGGATATGTACGAAAAGCACAAATTAGCAGAATAAAAATAAAATAATGAAGTTAGAAACATATATTCTACATGAACGACTTTAACCCTTACCTTTTCAATGAGATCATATGACGCACACCTTCTGTCAAAAATTGATTCCAATTACCACGGAGCTATTCAATTTTGTTTTAATTTTCTTATTTCACGTAAAAATGTTGGCTGGCAACCGCCTAACAATATATTATATGTCATTATGTGCATATTGAATTGTTACTAATTGTCGTGTATTATAATCTGTTTTGGTCTATATCTTAAGAACCATTTAACATATTTTCACGAAATAAAGCTCAAACTCGAGTACCAGCACTTCTCTCATAGCGGTCGCAAACCCGGGTCCCTATGGCTGAAAAAAAGTACCTTATCCTGTACCATGTTTGTTACTACTTTATTCTTTTTTTCAAAATAACGCATATTTGACTGCATTTCCCTACACTGACACACCACTAGGTTGCTTGCATATGACACCCGAGGATCACATATGCGTATTTTTACGTAACACAAAGAGAAACTACCTAATTCTATCAAACTTATATATTTTTCTGAAATCGAAGTGTTATTTTGTCTTCCGCAGCGCTATATTTTGATGCACCCTGTATATATATATGTTCGATGTCAGAACAAAATATGTTGTTTTCATATTCTACACATCAGGATATGTACGAAAAGCACAAATTAGAAGAATAAAAATAAAATAATGAAGTTAGAAACATATATTCTACATGAACGACTTTAACCCTTACCTTTTCAATGAGATCACATGACGCACACCTTCTGTCAAAAATTGATTCCAATTACCACGGAGCTATTCAATTTTGTTTTAATTTTCTTATTTCACGTAAAAATGTTGGCTGGCAACCGCCTAACAATATATTATATGTCATTATGTGCATATTGAATTGTTACTAATTGTCGTGTATTATAATCTGTTTTGGTCTATATCTTAAGAACCATTTAACATATTTTCACGAAATAAAGCTCAAACTCGAGTACCAGCACTTCTCTCATAGCGGTCGCAAACCCGGGTCCCTATGGCTGAAAAAAAGTACCTTATCCTGTACCATGTTTGTTACTACTTTATTCTTTTTTTCAAAATAACGCATATTTCACTGCATTTCCCTACACTGACACACCACTAGGTTGCTTGCATATGACACCCGAGGATCACATATGCGTATTTTTACGTAACACAAAGAGAAACTACCTAATTCTATCAAACTTATATATTTTTCTGAAATCGAAGTGTTATTTTGTCTTCCGCAGCGCTATATTTTGATGCACCCTGTATATATATATGTTCGATGTCAGAACAAAATATGTTGTTTTCATATTCTACACATCAGGATATGTACGAAAAGCACAAATTAGAAGAATAAAAATAAAATAATGAAGTTAGAAACATATATTCTACATGAACGACTTTAACCCTTACCTTTTCAATGAGATCACATGACGCACACCTTCTGTCAAAAATTGATTCCAATTACCACGGAGCTATTCAATTTTGTTTTAATTTTCTTATTTCACGTAAAAATGTTGGCTGGCAACCGCCTAACAATATATTATATGTCATTATGTGCATATTGAATTGTTACTAATTGTCGTGTATTATAATCTGTTTTGGTCTATATCTTAAGAACCATTTAACATATTTTCACGAAATAAAGCTCAAACTCGAGTACCAGCACTTATCTCATAGCGGTCGCAAACCCGGGTCCCTATGGCTGAAAAAAAGTACCTTATCCTGTACCATGTTTGTTACTACTTTATTCTTTTTTTCAAAATAACGCATATTTCACTGCATTTCCCTACACTGACACACCACTAGGTTGCTTGCATATGACACCCGAGGATCACATATGCGTATTTTTACGTAACACAAAGAGAAACTACCTAATTCTATCAAACTTATATATTTTTCTGAAATCGAAGTGTTATTTTGTCTTCTGCAGCGCTATATTTTGATGCACCCTGTATATATATGTTCGATGTCAGAACAAAATATGTTGTTTTCATATTCTACACATCAGGATATGTACGAAAAGCACAAATTAGCAGAATAAAAATAAAATAATGAAGTTAGAAACATATATTCTACATGAACGACTTTAACCCTTACCTTTTCAATGAGATCACATGACGCACACCTTCTGTCAAAAATTGATTCCAATTACCACGGAGCTATTCAATTTTGTTTTAATTTTCTTATTTCACGTAAAAATGTTGGCTGGCAACCGCCTAACAATATATTATATGTCATTATGTGCATATTGAATTGTTACTAATTGTCGTGTATTATAATCTGTTTTGGTCTATATCTTAAGAACCATTTAACATATTTTCACGAAATAAAGCTCAAACTCGAGTACCAGCACTTCTCTCATAGCGGTCGCAAACCCGGGTCCCTATGGCTGAAAAAAAGTACCTTATCCTGTACCATGTTTGTTACTACTTTATTCTTTTTTTCAAAATAACGCATATTTCACTGCATTTCCCTACACTGACACACCACTAGGTTGCTTGCATATGACACCCGAGGATCACATATGCGTATTTTTACGTAACACAAAGAGAAACTACCTAATTCTATCAAACTTATATATTTTTCTGAAATCGAAGAGTTATTTTGTCTTCTGCAGCGCTATATTTTGATGCACCCTGTATATATATGTTCGATGTCAGAACAAAATATGTTGTTTTCATATTCTACACATCAGGATATGTACGAAAAGCACAAATTAGAAGAATAAAAATAAAATAATGAAGTTAGAAACATATATTCTACATGAACGACTTTAACCCTTACCTTTTCAATGAGATCACATGACGCACACCTTCTGTCAAAAATTGATTCCAATTACCACGGAGCTATTCAATTTTGTTTTAATTTTCTTATTTCACGTAAAAATGTTGGCTGGCAACCGCCTAACAATATATTATATGTCATTATGTGCATATTGAATTGTTACTAATTGTCGTGTATTATAATCTGTTTTGGTCTATATCTTAAGAACCATTTAACATATTTTCACGAAATAAAGCTCAAACTCGAGTACCAGCACTTATCTCATAGCGGTCGCAAACCCGGGTCCCTATGGCTGAAAAAAAGTACCTTATCCTGTACCATGTTTGTTACTACTTTATTCTTTTTTTCAAAATAACGCATATTTCACTGCATTTCCCTACACTGACACACCACTAGGTTGCTTGCATATGACACCCGAGGATCACATATGCGTATTTTTACGTAACACAAAGAGAAACTACCTAATTCTATCAAACTTATATATTTTTCTGAAATCGAAGTGTTATTTTGTCTTCTGCAGCGCTATATTTTGATGCACCCTGTATATATATGTTCGATGTCAGAACAAAATATGTTGTTTTCATATTCTACACATCAGGATATGTACGAAAAGCACAAATTAGCAGAATAAAAATAAAATAATGAAGTTAGAAACATATATTCTACATGAACGACTTTAACCCTTACCTTTTCAATGAGATCACATGACGCACACCTTCTGTCAAAAATTGATTCCAATTACCACGGAGCTATTCAATTTTGTTTTAATTTTCTTATTTCACGTAAAAATGTTGGCTGGCAACCGCCTAACAATATATTATATGTCATTATGTGCATATTGAATTGTTACTAATTGTCGTGTATTATAATCTGTTTTGGTCTATATCTTAAGAACCATTTAACATATTTTCACGAAATAAAGCTCAAACTCGAGTACCAGCACTTCTCTCATAGCGGTCGCAAACCCGGGTCCCTATGGCTGAAAAAAAGTACCTTATCCTGTACCATGTTTGTTACTACTTTATTCTTTTTTTCAAAATAACGCATATTTCACTGCATTTCCCTACACTGACACACCACTAGGTTGCTTGCATATGACACCCGAGGATCACATATGCGTATTTTTACGTAACACAAAGAGAAACTACCTAATTCTATCAAACTTATATATTTTTCTGAAATCGAAGAGTTATTTTGTCTTCTGCAGCGCTATATTTTGATGCACCCTGTATATATATGTTCGATGTCAGAACAAAATATGTTGTTTTCATATTCTACACATCAGGATATGTACGAAAAGCACAAATTAGAAGAATAAAAATAAAATAATGAAGTTAGAAACATATATTCTACATGAACGACTTTAACCCTTACCTTTTCAATGAGATCATATGACGCACACCTTCTGTCAAAAATTGATTCCAATTACCACGGAGCTATTCAATTTTGTTTTAATTTTCTTATTTCACGTAAAAATGTTGGCTGGCAACCGCCTAACAATATATTATATGTCATTATGTGCATATTGAATTGTTACTAATTGTCGTGTATTATAATCTGTTTTGGTCTATATCTTAAGAACCATTTAACATATTTTCACGAAATAAAGCTCAAACTCGAGTACCAGCACTTCTCTCATAGCGGTCGCAAACCCGGGTCCCTATGGCTGAAAAAAAGTACCTTATCCTGTACCATGTTTGTTACTACTTTATTCTTTTTTTCAAAATAACGCATATTTGACTGCATTTCCCTACACTGACACACCACTAGGTTGCTTGCATATGACACCCGAGGATCACATATGCGTATTTTTACGTAACACAAAGAGAAACTACCTAATTCTATCAAACTTATATATTTTTCTGAAATCGAAGTGTTATTTTGTCTTCCGCAGCGCTATATTTTGATGCACCCTGTATATATATATGTTCGATGTCAGAACAAAATATGTTGTTTTCATATTCTACACATCAGGATATGTACGAAAAGCACAAATTAGAAGAATAAAAATAAAATAATGAAGTTAGAAACATATATTCTACATGAACGACTTTAACCCTTACCTTTTCAATGAGATCACATGACGCACACCTTCTGTCAAAAATTGATTCCAATTACCACGGAGCTATTCAATTTTGTTTTAATTTTCTTATTTCACGTAAAAATGTTGGCTGGCAACCGCCTAACAATATATTATATGTCATTATGTGCATATTGAATTGTTACTAATTGTCGTGTATTATAATCTGTTTTGGTCTATATCTTAAGAACCATTTAACATATTTTCACGAAATAAAGCTCAAACTCGAGTACCAGCACTTCTCTCATAGCGGTCGCAAACCCGGGTCCCTATGGCTGAAAAAAAGTACCTTATCCTGTACCATGTTTGTTACTACTTTATTCTTTTTTTCAAAATAACGCATATTTCACTGCATTTCCCTACACTGACACACCACTAGGTTGCTTGCATATGACACCCGAGGATCACATATGCGTATTTTTACGTAACACAAAGAGAAACTACCTAATTCTATCAAACTTATATATTTTTCTGAAATCGAAGTGTTATTTTGTCTTCCGCAGCGCTATATTTTGATGCACCCTGTATATATATATGTTCGATGTCAGAACAAAATATGTTGTTTTCATATTCTACACATCAGGATATGTACGAAAAGCACAAATTAGAAGAATAAAAATAAAATAATGAAGTTAGAAACATATATTCTACATGAACGACTTTAACCCTTACCTTTTCAATGAGATCACATGACGCACACCTTCTGTCAAAAATTGATTCCAATTACCACGGAGCTATTCAATTTTGTTTTAATTTTCTTATTTCACGTAAAAATGTTGGCTGGCAACCGCCTAACAATATATTATATGTCATTATGTGCATATTGAATTGTTACTAATTGTCGTGTATTATAATCTGTTTTGGTCTATATCTTAAGAACCATTTAACATATTTTCACGAAATAAAGCTCAAACTCGAGTACCAGCACTTATCTCATAGCGGTCGCAAACCCGGGTCCCTATGGCTGAAAAAAAGTACCTTATCCTGTACCATGTTTGTTACTACTTTATTCTTTTTTTCAAAATAACGCATATTTCACTGCATTTCCCTACACTGACACACCACTAGGTTGCTTGCATATGACACCCGAGGATCACATATGCGTATTTTTACGTAACACAAAGAGAAACTACCTAATTCTATCAAACTTATATATTTTTCTGAAATCGAAGTGTTATTTTGTCTTCTGCAGCGCTATATTTTGATGCACCCTGTATATATATGTTCGATGTCAGAACAAAATATGTTGTTTTCATATTCTACACATCAGGATATGTACGAAAAGCACAAATTAGCAGAATAAAAATAAAATAATGAAGTTAGAAACATATATTCTACATGAACGACTTTAACCCTTACCTTTTCAATGAGATCACATGACGCACACCTTCTGTCAAAAATTGATTCCAATTACCACGGAGCTATTCAATTTTGTTTTAATTTTCTTATTTCACGTAAAAATGTTGGCTGGCAACCGCCTAACAATATATTATATGTCATTATGTGCATATTGAATTGTTACTAATTGTCGTGTATTATAATCTGTTTTGGTCTATATCTTAAGAACCATTTAACATATTTTCACGAAATAAAGCTCAAACTCGAGTACCAGCACTTCTCTCATAGCGGTCGCAAACCCGGGTCCCTATGGCTGAAAAAAAGTACCTTATCCTGTACCATGTTTGTTACTACTTTATTCTTTTTTTCAAAATAACGCATATTTCACTGCATTTCCCTACACTGACACACCACTAGGTTGCTTGCATATGACACCCGAGGATCACATATGCGTATTTTTACGTAACACAAAGAGAAACTACCTAATTCTATCAAACTTATATATTTTTCTGAAATCGAAGAGTTATTTTGTCTTCTGCAGCGCTATATTTTGATGCACCCTGTATATATATGTTCGATGTCAGAACAAAATATGTTGTTTTCATATTCTACACATCAGGATATGTACGAAAAGCACAAATTAGCAGAATAAAAATAAAATAATGAAGTTAGAAACATATATTCTACATGAACGACTTTAACCCTTACCTTTTCAATGAGATCATATGACGCACACCTTCTGTCAAAAATTGATTCCAATTACCACGGAGCTATTCAATTTTGTTTTAATTTTCTTATTTCACGTAAAAATGTTGGCTGGCAACCGCCTAACAATATATTATATGTCATTATGTGCATATTGAATTGTTACTAATTGTCGTGTATTATAATCTGTTTTGGTCTATATCTTAAGAACCATTTAACATATTTTCACGAAATAAAGCTCAAACTCGAGTACCAGCACTTCTCTCATAGCGGTCGCAAACCCGGGTCCCTATGGCTGAAAAAAAGTACCTTATCCTGTACCATGTTTGTTACTACTTTATTCTTTTTTTCAAAATAACGCATATTTGACTGCATTTCCCCACACTGACACACCACTAGGTTGCTTGCATATGACACCCGAGGATCACATATGCGTATTTTTACGTAACACAAAGAGAAACTACCTAATTCTATCAAACTTATATATTTTTCTGAAATCGAAGTGTTATTTTGTCTTCCGCAGCGCTATATTTTGATGCACCCTGTATATATATATGTTCGATGTCAGAACAAAATATGTTGTTTTCATATTCTACACATCAGGATATGTACGAAAAGCACAAATTAGAAGAATAAAAATAAAATAATGAAGTTAGAAACATATATTCTACATGAACGACTTTAACCCTTACCTTTTCAATGAGATCACATGACGCACACCTTCTGTCAAAAATTGATTCCAATTACCACGGAGCTATTCAATTTTGTTTTAATTTTCTTATTTCACGTAAAAATGTTGGCTGGCAACCGCCTAACAATATATTATATGTCATTATGTGCATATTGAATTGTTACTAATTGTCGTGTATTATAATCTGTTTTGGTCTATATCTTAAGAACCATTTAACATATTTTCACGAAATAAAGCTCAAACTCGAGTACCAGCACTTCTCTCATAGCGGTCGCAAACCCGGGTCCCTATGGCTGAAAAAAAGTACCTTATCCTGTACCATGTTTGTTACTACTTTATTCTTTTTTTCAAAATAACGCATATTTCACTGCATTTCCCTACACTGACACACCACTAGGTTGCTTGCATATGACACCCGAGGATCACATATGCGTATTTTTACGTAACACAAAGAGAAACTACCTAATTCTATCAAACTTATATATTTTTCTGAAATCGAAGTGTTATTTTGTCTTCCGCAGCGCTATATTTTGATGCACCCTGTATATATATATGTTCGATGTCAGAACAAAATATGTTGTTTTCATATTCTACACATCAGGATATGTACGAAAAGCACAAATTAGAAGAATAAAAATAAAATAATGAAGTTAGAAACATATATTCTACATGAACGACTTTAACCCTTACCTTTTCAATGAGATCACATGACGCACACCTTCTGTCAAAAATTGATTCCAATTACCACGGAGCTATTCAATTTTGTTTTAATTTTCTTATTTCACGTAAAAATGTTGGCTGGCAACCGCCTAACAATATATTATATGTCATTATGTGCATATTGAATTGTTACTAATTGTCGTGTATTATAATCTGTTTTGGTCTATATCTTAAGAACCATTTAACATATTTTCACGAAATAAAGCTCAAACTCGAGTACCAGCACTTCTCTCATAGCGGTCGCAAACCCGGGTCCCTATGGCTGAAAAAAAGTACCTTATCCTGTACCATGTTTGTTACTACTTTATTCTTTTTTTCAAAATAACGCATATTTCACTGCATTTCCCTACACTGACACACCACTAGGTTGCTTGCATATGACACCCGAGGATCACATATGCGTATTTTTACGTAACACAAAGAGAAACTACCTAATTCTATCAAACTTATATATTTTTCTGAAATCGAAGTGTTATTTTGTCTTCTGCAGCGCTATATTTTGATGCACCCTGTATATATATATGTTCGATGTCAGAACAAAATATGTTGTTTTCATATTCTACACATCAGGATATGTACGAAAAGCACAAATTAGAAGAATAAAAATAAAATAATGAAGTTAGAAACATATGTTCTACATGAACGACTTTAACCCTTACCTTTTCAATGAGATCACATGACGCACACCTTCTGTCAAAAATTGATTCCAATTACCACGGAGCTATTCAATTTTGTTTTAATTTTCTTATTTCACGTAAAAATGTTGGCTGGCAACCGCCTAACAATATATTATATGTCATTATGTGCATATTGAATTGTTACTAATTGTCGTGTATTATAATCTGTTTTGGTCTATATCTTAAGAACCATTTAACATATTTTCACGAAATAAAGCTCAAACTCGAGTACCAGCACTTCTCTCAAAGCGGTCGCAAACCTGGGTCCCTATGGCTGAAACAAAGTACCTTATTCTCTACCATGTTTGTCACTACTTTATTCTTTTTTTTCAAAATAACGCATATTTCACTGGATTTCCCTACACTGACACACCACTAGGTTGCTTGCATATGACACCCGAGGATCAATTATGTGTATTTTTACGTAACACAAAGAGAAACTACCTAATTATATCAAACTTTTAAAATTTTCTGAAATCGAAGTGTTATCTTGTCTTCTGCAACGGTTTATTTTGATGCTCCCTGTATATATATTTTCAATGCTAGAACAAAAAAAATGTTTTCATATTCTACACATCAGGACAGGTACGAAAGGCACAAATTAGCAGAAAAATCATAAAATAATGAAGTTAGAAACATATATTCTACATGAACAACTATAACCCTTACCTTTTCAATGAGATCACATGACGCTCACCTTCTGTCAAAAATTGATTCCAATTACCACGGAGCTATTCAATTTTGTTTTAATTTTCTTATTTCACGTAAAAATGTTGGCTGGCAACCGCCTAACAATATATTATATGTCATTATGTGCATATTGAATTGTTACTAATTGTCGTGTATTATAATCTGTTTTAGTCTATATCTTAAGAACCATTTAACATATTTACAAGAAATAAAGCTCAAACTCGAGTACCAGCACTTCTCTCATAGAGGCCGTAAACCAAGGTCCCTATGGCTGACAAAAAAGTACCTTATCCTGTACCATGTTTGTTACTACTTTATTCTTTTTTTCAAAATAACGCATATTTCACTGCATTTCCCTACACTGACACACCACTAGGTTGCTTGCATATCACACCCGAGGATCACATATGCGTATTTTTACGTAACACAAAGAGAAACTACCTAATTCTATCTAACTTATATATTTTTCTGAAATCGAAGTGTTATTTTGTCTTCTGCAGCGCTATATTTTGATGCACCCTGTATATATATATTCGATGTCAGAACAAAATATGTTGTTTTCATATTCTACACATCAGGATAGGTAGGAAAAGCACAAATTAGCAGAATAAAAATAAAATAATGAAGTTAGAAACATATATTCTACATGAACGACTTTAACCCTTACCTTTTCAATGAGATCACATGACGCACACCTTCTGTCAAAAATTGATTCCAATTACCACGGAGCTATTCAATTTTGTTTTAATTTTCTTATTTCACGTAAAAATGTTGGCTGGCAATTATGTGCATATTGAATTGTTACTAATTGTCGTGTATTATAATCTGTTTTGGTCTATATCTTAAGAACCATTTAACATATTTTCACGAAATAAAGCTCAAACTCGAGTACCAGCACTTCTCTCGTAGAGGTCGCAAACCCGGGTCCCTATGGCTGAAAAAAGTACCTTATCCTGTACCATGTTTGTTACTACTTTATTCTTTTTTTCAAAATAACGCATATTTCACTGCATTTCCCTACACTGACACACCACTAGGTTGCTTGCATATGACACCCGAGGATCACATATGCGTATTTTTACGTAACACAAAGAGAAACTACCTAATTCTATCAAACTTATATATTTTTCTGAAATCGAAGTGTTATTTTGTCTTCTGCAGCGCTATATTTTGATGCACCCTGTATATATATTTTCAATGTCAGAACAAAATATGTTGTTTTCATATTCTACACATCAGGATAGGTACGAAAAGCACAAATTAGAAGAATAAAAATAAAATAATGAAGTTAGAAACATATATTCTACATGAACGACTTTAACCCTTACCTTTTCAATGAGATCACATTACGCACACCTTCTGTCAAAAATTGATTCCAATTACCACGGAGCTATTCAATTTTGTTTTAATTTTCTTATTTCACGTAAAAATGTTGGCTGGCAACCGCCTAACAATATATTATATGTCATTATTGCATATTGAATTGTTACTAATTGTCGTGTATTATAATCTGTTTTGGTCTATATCTTAAGAACCATTTAACATATTTTCACGAAATAAAGCTCAAACTCGAGTACCAGCACTTCTCTCATAGCGGTCGTAAACCCGGGTCCCTATGGCTGAAAAAAAGTACCTTATCCTGTACCATGTTTGTCACTACTTTATTCTTTTTTTCAAAATAACGCATATTTCACTGCATTTCCCTACACTGACCCACCACTAGGTTGCTTGCATATGACACCCGAGGATCACATATGCGTATTTTTACGTAACACAAAGAGAAACTACCTAATTATATCAAACTTATATATTTTTCTGAAATCGAAGTGTTATTTTGTCTTCTGCAGCGCTATATTTTGATGCACCCTGTATATATATTTTCGATGTCAGAACAAAAAAAAAGTTGTTTTCATATTCTACACATCAGGATAGGTACGAAAAGCACAAATTAGAAGAATAAAAATAAAATAATGAAGTTAGAAACATATATTCTACATGAACGACTTTAACCCTTACCTTTTCAATGAGATCACATGACGCACACCTTCTGTCAAAAATTGATTCCAATTACCATGGAGCTATTCAATTTTGTTTTAATTTTCTTATTTCACGTAAAACTGTTGGCTGGCAACCGCCTAACAATATATTATATGTCATTATGTGCATATTGAATTGTTACTAATTGTCGTGTATTATAATCTGTTTTGGTCTATATCTTAAGAACCATTTAACATATTTTCACGAAATAAAGCTCAAACTCGAGTACCAGCACTTCTCTCATAGCGGTCGCAAACCCGGGTCCCTATGGCTGAAAAAAAGTACCTTATCCTGTACCATGTTTGTTACTACTTTATTCTTTTTTTCAAAATAACGCATATTTCACTGCATTTCCCTACACTGACACACCACTAGGTTGCTTGCATATGACACCCGAGGATCACATATGCGTATTTTTACGTAACACAAAGAGAAACTACCTAATTCTATCAAACTTATATATTTTTCTGAAATCGAAGAGTTATTTTGTCTTCTGCAGCGCTATATTTTGATGCACCCTGTATATATATGTTCGATGTCAGAACAAAATATGTTGTTTTCATATTCTACACATCAGGATATGTACGAAAAGCACAAATTAGCAGAATAAAAATAAAATAATGAAGTTAGAAACATATATTCTACATGAACGACTTTAACCCTTACCTTTTCAATGAGATCATATGACGCACACCTTCTGTCAAAAATTGATTCCAATTACCACGGAGCTATTCAATTTTGTTTTAATTTTCTTATTTCACGTAAAAATGTTGGCTGGCAACCGCCTAACAATATATTATATGTCATTATGTGCATATTGAATTGTTACTAATTGTCGTGTATTATAATCTGTTTTGGTCTATATCTTAAGAACCATTTAACATATTTTCACGAAATAAAGCTCAAACTCGAGTACCAGCACTTCTCTCATAGCGGTCGCAAACCCGGGTCCCTATGGCTGAAAAAAAGTACCTTATCCTGTACCATGTTTGTTACTACTTTATTCTTTTTTTCAAAATAACGCATATTTGACTGCATTTCCCCACACTGACACACCACTAGGTTGCTTGCATATGACACCCGAGGATCACATATGCGTATTTTTACGTAACACAAAGAGAAACTACCTAATTCTATCAAACTTATATATTTTTCTGAAATCGAAGTGTTATTTTGTCTTCCGCAGCGCTATATTTTGATGCACCCTGTATATATATATGTTCGATGTCAGAACAAAATATGTTGTTTTCATATTCTACACATCAGGATATGTACGAAAAGCACAAATTAGAAGAATAAAAATAAAATAATGAAGTTAGAAACATATATTCTACATGAACGACTTTAACCCTTACCTTTTCAATGAGATCACATGACGCACACCTTCTGTCAAAAATTGATTCCAATTACCACGGAGCTATTCAATTTTGTTTTAATTTTCTTATTTCACGTAAAAATGTTGGCTGGCAACCGCCTAACAATATATTATATGTCATTATGTGCATATTGAATTGTTACTAATTGTCGTGTATTATAATCTGTTTTGGTCTATATCTTAAGAACCATTTAACATATTTTCACGAAATAAAGCTCAAACTCGAGTACCAGCACTTCTCTCGTAGAGGTCGCAAACCCGGGTCCCTATGGCTGAAAAAAGTACCTTATCCTGTACCATGTTTGTTACTACTTTATTCTTTTTTTCAAAATAACGCATATTTCACTGCATTTCCCTACACTGACACACCACTAGGTTGCTTGCATATGACACCCGAGGATCACATATGCGTATTTTTACGTAACACAAAGAGAAACTACCTAATTCTATCAAACTTATATATTTTTCTGAAATCGAAGTGTTATTTTGTCTTCTGCAGCGCTATATTTTGATGCACCCTGTATATATATTTTCAATGTCAGAACAAAATATGTTGTTTTCATATTCTACACATCAGGATAGGTACGAAAAGCACAAATTAGAAGAATAAAAATAAAATAATGAAGTTAGAAACATATATTCTACATGAACGACTTTAACCCTTACCTTTTCAATGAGATCACATTACGCACACCTTCTGTCAAAAATTGATTCCAATTACCACGGAGCTATTCAATTTTGTTTTAATTTTCTTATTTCACGTAAAAATGTTGGCTGGCAACCGCCTAACAATATATTATATGTCATTATTGCATATTGAATTGTTACTAATTGTCGTGTATTATAATCTGTTTTGGTCTATATCTTAAGAACCATTTAACATATTTTCACGAAATAAAGCTCAAACTCGAGTACCAGCACTTCTCTCATAGCGGTCGTAAACCCGGGTCCCTATGGCTGAAAAAAAGTACCTTATCCTGTACCATGTTTGTCACTACTTTATTCTTTTTTTCAAAATAACGCATATTTCACTGCATTTCCCTACACTGACCCACCACTAGGTTGCTTGCATATGACACCCGAGGATCACATATGCGTATTTTTACGTAACACAAAGAGAAACTACCTAATTCTATCAAACTTATATATTTTTCTGAAATCGAAGTGTTATTTTGTCTTCTGCAGCGCTATATTTTGATGCACCCTGTATATATATTTTCGATGTCAGAACAAAATTTGTTGTTTTCATAATCTACACATCAGGATATGTACGAAAAGCACAAATTAGCAGAATAAAAATAAAATAATGAAGTTAGAAACATATATTCTACATGAACGACTTTAACCCTTACCTTCTCAATGAGATCACATGACGCACACCTTCTGTCAAAAATTGATTCCAATTACCACGGAGCTATTCAATTTTGTTTTAATTTCCTTATTTCACGTAAAAATGTTGGCTGGCAACCGCCTAACAATATATTATATGTCATTATGTGCATATTGAATTGTTACTAATTGTCGTGTATTATAATCTGTTTTGGTCTATATCTTAAGAACCATTTAACATATTTTCACGAAATAAAGCTCAAACTCGAGTACCAGCACTTATCTCATAGCGGTCGCAAACCCGGGTCCCTATGGCTGAAACAAAGTACCTTATTCTCTACCATGTTTGTTACTACTTTATTCTTTTTTTCAAAATAACGCATATTTCACTGCATTTCCCTACACTGACACACCACTAGGTTGCTTGCATATGACACCCGAGGATCACATATGCGTATTTTTACGTAACACAAAGAGAAACTACCTAATTATATCAAACTTATATATTTTTCTGAAATCGAAGTGTTATTTTGTCTTCTGCAGCGCTATATTTTGATGCACCCTGTATATATATTTTCGATGTCAGAACAAAAAAAAAGTTGTTTTCATATTCTACACATCAGGATAGGTACGAAAAGCACAAATTAGAAGAATAAAAATAAAATAATGAAGTTAGAAACATATATTCTACATGAACGACTTTAACCCTTACCTTTTCAATGAGATCACATGACGCACACCTTCTGTCAAAAATTGATTCCAATTACCATGGAGCTATTCAATTTTGTTTTAATTTTCTTATTTCACGTAAAACTGTTGGCTGGCAACCGCCTAACAATATATTATATGTCATTATGTGCATATTGAATTGTTACTAATTGTCGTGTATTATAATCTGTTTTGGTCTATATCTTAAGAACCATTTAACATATTTTCACGAAATAAAGCTCAAACTCGAGTACCAGCACTTCTCTCATAGCGGTCGCAAACCCGGGTCCCTATGGCTGAAAAAAAGTACCTTATCCTGTACCATGTTTGTTACTACTTTATTCTTTTTTTCAAAATAACGCATATTTCACTGCATTTCCCTACACTGACACACCACTAGGTTGCTTGCATATGACACCCGAGGATCACATATGCGTATTTTTACGTAACACAAAGAGAAACTACCTAATTCTATCAAACTTATATATTTTTCTGAAATCGAAGAGTTATTTTGTCTTCTGCAGCGCTATATTTTGATGCACCCTGTATATATATGTTCGATGTCAGAACAAAATATGTTGTTTTCATATTCTACACATCAGGATATGTACGAAAAGCACAAATTAGCAGAATAAAAATAAAATAATGAAGTTAGAAACATATATTCTACATGAACGACTTTAACCCTTACCTTTTCAATGAGATCATATGACGCACACCTTCTGTCAAAAATTGATTCCAATTACCACGGAGCTATTCAATTTTGTTTTAATTTTCTTATTTCACGTAAAAATGTTGGCTGGCAACCGCCTAACAATATATTATATGTCATTATGTGCATATTGAATTGTTACTAATTGTCGTGTATTATAATCTGTTTTGGTCTATATCTTAAGAACCATTTAACATATTTTCACGAAATAAAGCTCAAACTCGAGTACCAGCACTTCTCTCGTAGAGGTCGCAAACCCGGGTCCCTATGGCTGAAAAAAGTACCTTATCCTGTACCATGTTTGTTACTACTTTATTCTTTTTTTCAAAATAACGCATATTTCACTGCATTTCCCTACACTGACACACCACTAGGTTGCTTGCATATGACACCCGAGGATCACATATGCGTATTTTTACGTAACACAAAGAGAAACTACCTAATTCTATCAAACTTATATATTTTTCTGAAATCGAAGTGTTATTTTGTCTTCTGCAGCGCTATATTTTGATGCACCCTGTATATATATTTTCAATGTCAGAACAAAATATGTTGTTTTCATATTCTACACATCAGGATAGGTACGAAAAGCACAAATTAGAAGAATAAAAATAAAATAATGAAGTTAGAAACATATATTCTACATGAACGACTTTAACCCTTACCTTTTCAATGAGATCACATTACGCACACCTTCTGTCAAAAATTGATTCCAATTACCACGGAGCTATTCAATTTTGTTTTAATTTTCTTATTTCACGTAAAAATGTTGGCTGGCAACCGCCTAACAATATATTATATGTCATTATTGCATATTGAATTGTTACTAATTGTCGTGTATTATAATCTGTTTTGGTCTATATCTTAAGAACCATTTAACATATTTTCACGAAATAAAGCTCAAACTCGAGTACCAGCACTTCTCTCATAGCGGTCGTAAACCCGGGTCCCTATGGCTGAAAAAAAGTACCTTATCCTGTACCATGTTTGTCACTACTTTATTCTTTTTTTCAAAATAACGCATATTTCACTGCATTTCCCTACACTGACCCACCACTAGGTTGCTTGCATATGACACCCGAGGATCACATATGCGTATTTTTACGTAACACAAAGAGAAACTACCTAATTCTATCAAACTTATATATTTTTCTGAAATCGAAGTGTTATTTTGTCTTCTGCAGCGCTATATTTTGATGCACCCTGTATATATATTTTCGATGTCAGAACAAAATTTGTTGTTTTCATAATCTACACATCAGGATATGTACGAAAAGCACAAATTAGCAGAATAAAAATAAAATAATGAAGTTAGAAACATATATTCTACATGAACGACTTTAACCCTTACCTTCTCAATGAGATCACATGACGCACACCTTCTGTCAAAAATTGATTCCAATTACCACGGAGCTATTCAATTTTGTTTTAATTTCCTTATTTCACGTAAAAATGTTGGCTGGCAACCGCCTAACAATATATTATATGTCATTATGTGCATATTGAATTGTTACTAATTGTCGTGTATTATAATCTGTTTTGGTCTATATCTTAAGAACCATTTAACATATTTTCACGAAATAAAGCTCAAACTCGAGTACCAGCACTTATCTCATAGCGGTCGCAAACCCGGGTCCCTATGGCTGAAACAAAGTACCTTATTCTCTACCATGTTTGTTACTACTTTATTCTTTTTTTCAAAATAACGCATATTTCACTGCATTTCCCTACACTGACACACCACTAGGTTGCTTGCATATGACACCCGAGGATCACATATGCGTATTTTTACGTAACACAAAGAGAAACTACCTAATTATATCAAACTTATATATTTTTCTGAAATCGAAGTGTTATTTTGTCTTCTGCAGCGCTATATTTTGATGCACCCTGTATATATATTTTCGATGTCAGAACAAAAAAAAAGTTGTTTTCATATTCTACACATCAGGATAGGTACGAAAAGCACAAATTAGAAGAATAAAAATAAAATAATGAAGTTAGAAACATATATTCTACATGAACGACTTTAACCCTTACCTTTTCAATGAGATCACATGACGCACACCTTCTGTCAAAAATTGATTCCAATTACCATGGAGCTATTCAATTTTGTTTTAATTTTCTTATTTCACGTAAAACTGTTGGCTGGCAACCGCCTAACAATATATTATATGTCATTATGTGCATATTGAATTGTTACTAATTGTCGTGTATTATAATCTGTTTTGGTCTATATCTTAAGAACCATTTAACATATTTTCACGAAATAAAGCTCAAACTCGAGTACCAGCACTTCTCTCATAGCGGTCGCAAACCCGGGTCCCTATGGCTGAAAAAAAGTACCTTATCCTGTACCATGTTTGTTACTACTTTATTCTTTTTTTCAAAATAACGCATATTTCACTGCATTTCCCTACACTGACACACCACTAGGTTGCTTGCATATGACACCCGAGGATCACATATGCGTATTTTTACGTAACACAAAGAGAAACTACCTAATTCTATCAAACTTATATATTTTTCTGAAATCGAAGAGTTATTTTGTCTTCTGCAGCGCTATATTTTGATGCACCCTGTATATATATGTTCGATGTCAGAACAAAATATGTTGTTTTCATATTCTACACATCAGGATATGTACGAAAAGCACAAATTAGCAGAATAAAAATAAAATAATGAAGTTAGAAACATATATTCTACATGAACGACTTTAACCCTTACCTTTTCAATGAGATCATATGACGCACACCTTCTGTCAAAAATTGATTCCAATTACCACGGAGCTATTCAATTTTGTTTTAATTTTCTTATTTCACGTAAAAATGTTGGCTGGCAACCGCCTAACAATATATTATATGTCATTATGTGCATATTGAATTGTTACTAATTGTCGTGTATTATAATCTGTTTTGGTCTATATCTTAAGAACCATTTAACATATTTTCACGAAATAAAGCTCAAACTCGAGTACCAGCACTTCTCTCATAGCGGTCGCAAACCCGGGTCCCTATGGCTGAAAAAAAGTACCTTATCCTGTACCATGTTTGTTACTACTTTATTCTTTTTTTCAAAATAACGCATATTTGACTGCATTTCCCCACACTGACACACCACTAGGTTGCTTGCATATGACACCCGAGGATCACATATGCGTATTTTTACGTAACACAAAGAGAAACTACCTAATTCTATCAAACTTATATATTTTTCTGAAATCGAAGTGTTATTTTGTCTTCCGCAGCGCTATATTTTGATGCACCCTGTATATATATATGTTCGATGTCAGAACAAAATATGTTGTTTTCATATTCTACACATCAGGATATGTACGAAAAGCACAAATTAGAAGAATAAAAATAAAATAATGAAGTTAGAAACATATATTCTACATGAACGACTTTAACCCTTACCTTTTCAATGAGATCACATGACGCACACCTTCTGTCAAAAATTGATTCCAATTACCACGGAGCTATTCAATTTTGTTTTAATTTTCTTATTTCACGTAAAAATGTTGGCTGGCAACCGCCTAACAATATATTATATGTCATTATGTGCATATTGAATTGTTACTAATTGTCGTGTATTATAATCTGTTTTGGTCTATATCTTAAGAACCATTTAACATATTTTCACGAAATAAAGCTCAAACTCGAGTACCAGCACTTCTCTCATAGCGGTCGCAAACCCGGGTCCCTATGGCTGAAAAAAAGTACCTTATCCTGTACCATGTTTGTTACTACTTTATTCTTTTTTTCAAAATAACGCATATTTCACTGCATTTCCCTACACTGACACACCACTAGGTTGCTTGCATATGACACCCGAGGATCACATATGCGTATTTTTACGTAACACAAAGAGAAACTACCTAATTCTATCAAACTTATATATTTTTCTGAAATCGAAGTGTTATTTTGTCTTCCGCAGCGCTATATTTTGATGCACCCTGTATATATATATGTTCGATGTCAGAACAAAATATGTTGTTTTCATATTCTACACATCAGGATATGTACGAAAAGCACAAATTAGAAGAATAAAAATAAAATAATGAAGTTAGAAACATATATTCTACATGAACGACTTTAACCCTTACCTTTTCAATGAGATCACATGACGCACACCTTCTGTCAAAAATTGATTCCAATTACCACGGAGCTATTCAATTTTGTTTTAATTTTCTTATTTCACGTAAAAATGTTGGCTGGCAACCGCCTAACAATATATTATATGTCATTATGTGCATATTGAATTGTTACTAATTGTCGTGTATTATAATCTGTTTTGGTCTATATCTTAAGAACCATTTAACATATTTTCACGAAATAAAGCTCAAACTCGAGTACCAGCACTTCTCTCATAGCGGTCGCAAACCCGGGTCCCTATGGCTGAAAAAAAGTACCTTATCCTGTACCATGTTTGTTACTACTTTATTCTTTTTTTCAAAATAACGCATATTTCACTGCATTTCCCTACACTGACACACCACTAGGTTGCTTGCATATGACACCCGAGGATCACATATGCGTATTTTTACGTAACACAAAGAGAAACTACCTAATTCTATCAAACTTATATATTTTTCTGAAATCGAAGTGTTATTTTGTCTTCTGCAGCGCTATATTTTGATGCACCCTGTATATATATATGTTCGATGTCAGAACAAAATATGTTGTTTTCATATTCTACACATCAGGATATGTACGAAAAGCACAAAGTAGAAGAATAAAAATAAAATAATGAAGTTAGAAACATATGTTCTACATGAACGACTTTAACCCTTACCTTTTCAATGAGATCACATGACGCACACCTTCTGTCAAAAATTGATTCCAATTACCACGGAGCTATTCAATTTTGTTTTAATTTTCTTATTTCACGTAAAAATGTTGGCTGGCAACCGCCTAACAATATATTATATGTCATTATGTGCATATTGAATTGTTACTAATTGTCGTGTATTATAATCTGTTTTGGTCTATATCTTAAGAACCATTTAACATATTTTCACGAAATAAAGCTCAAACTCGAGTACCAGCACTTCTCTCAAAGCGGTCGCAAACCTGGGTCCCTATGGCTGAAACAAAGTACCTTATTCTCTACCATGTTTGTCACTACTTTATTCTTTTTTTTCAAAATAACGCATATTTCACTGGATTTCCCTACACTGACACACCACTAGGTTGCTTGCATATGACACCCGAGGATCAATTATGTGTATTTTTACGTAACACAAAGAGAAACTACCTAATTATATCAAACTTTTAAAATTTTCTGAAATCGAAGTGTTATCTTGTCTTCTGCAACGGTTTATTTTGATGCTCCCTGTATATATATTTTCAATGCTAGAACAAAAAAAATGTTTTCATATTCTACACATCAGGACAGGTACGAAAGGCACAAATTAGCAGAAAAATCATAAAATAATGAAGTTAGAAACATATATTCTACATGAACAACTATAACCCTTACCTTTTCAATGAGATCACATGACGCTCACCTTCTGTCAAAAATTGATTCCAATTACCACGGAGCTATTCAATTTTGTTTTAATTTTCTTATTTCACGTAAAAATGTTGGCTGGCAACCGCCTAACAATATATTATATGTCATTATGTGCATATTGAATTGTTACTAATTGTCGTGTATTATAATCTGTTTTAGTCTATATCTTAAGAACCATTTAACATATTTACAAGAAATAAAGCTCAAACTCGAGTACCAGCACTTCTCTCATAGAGGCCGTAAACCAAGGTCCCTATGGCTGACAAAAAAGTACCTTATCCTGTACCATGTTTGTTACTACTTTATTCTTTTTTTCAAAATAACGCATATTTCACTGCATTTCCCTACACTGACACACCACTAGGTTGCTTGCATATCACACCCGAGGATCACATATGCGTATTTTTACGTAACACAAAGAGAAACTACCTAATTCTATCTAACTTATATATTTTTCTGAAATCGAAGTGTTATTTTGTCTTCTGCAGCGCTATATTTTGATGCACCCTGTATATATATATTCGATGTCAGAACAAAATATGTTGTTTTCATATTCTACACATCAGGATAGGTAGGAAAAGCACAAATTAGCAGAATAAAAATAAAATAATGAAGTTAGAAACATATATTCTACATGAACGACTTTAACCCTTACCTTTTCAATGAGATCACATGACGCACACCTTCTGTCAAAAATTGATTCCAATTACCACGGAGCTATTCAATTTTGTTTTAATTTTCTTATTTCACGTAAAAATGTTGGCTGGCAATTATGTGCATATTGAATTGTTACTAATTGTCGTGTATTATAATCTGTTTTGGTCTATATCTTAAGAACCATTTAACATATTTTCACGAAATAAAGCTCAAACTCGAGTACCAGCACTTCTCTCGTAGAGGTCGCAAACCCGGGTCCCTATGGCTGAAAAAAGTACCTTATCCTGTACCATGTTTGTTACTACTTTATTCTTTTTTTCAAAATAACGCATATTTCACTGCATTTCCCTACACTGACACACCACTAGGTTGCTTGCATATGACACCCGAGGATCACATATGCGTATTTTTACGTAACACAAAGAGAAACTACCTAATTCTATCAAACTTATATATTTTTCTGAAATCGAAGTGTTATTTTGTCTTCTGCAGCGCTATATTTTGATGCACCCTGTATATATATTTTCAATGTCAGAACAAAATATGTTGTTTTCATATTCTACACATCAGGATAGGTACGAAAAGCACAAATTAGAAGAATAAAAATAAAATAATGAAGTTAGAAACATATATTCTACATGAACGACTTTAACCCTTACCTTTTCAATGAGATCACATTACGCACACCTTCTGTCAAAAATTGATTCCAATTACCACGGAGCTATTCAATTTTGTTTTAATTTTCTTATTTCACGTAAAAATGTTGGCTGGCAACCGCCTAACAATATATTATATGTCATTATGTGCATATTGAATTGTTACTAATTGTCGTGTATTATAATCTGTTTTGGTCTATATCTTAAGAACCATTTAACATATTTTCACGAAATAAAGCTCAAACTCGAGTACCAGCACTTCTCTCATAGCGGTCGTAAACCCGGGTCCCTATGGCTGAAAAAAAGTACCTTATCCTGTACCATGTTTGTCACTACTTTATTCTTTTTTTCAAAATAACGCATATTTCACTGCATTTCCCTACACTGACCCACCACTAGGTTGCTTGCATATGACACCCGAGGATCACATATGCGTATTTTTACGTAACACAAAGAGAAACTACCTAATTCTATCAAACTTATATATTTTTCTGAAATCGAAGTGTTATTTTGTCTTCTGCAGCGCTATATTTTGATGCACCCTGTATATATATTTTCGATGTCAGAACAAAATTTGTTGTTTTCATAATCTACACATCAGGATATGTACGAAAAGCACAAATTAGCAGAATAAAAATAAAATAATGAAGTTAGAAACATATATTCTACATGAACGACTTTAACCCTTACCTTCTCAATGAGATCACATGACGCACACCTTCTGTCAAAAATTGATTCCAATTACCACGGAGCTATTCAATTTTGTTTTAATTTCCTTATTTCACGTAAAAATGTTGGCTGGCAACCGCCTAACAATATATTATATGTCATTATGTGCATATTGAATTGTTACTAATTGTCGTGTATTATAATCTGTTTTGGTCTATATCTTAAGAACCATTTAACATATTTTCACGAAATAAAGCTCAAACTCGAGTACCAGCACTTATCTCATAGCGGTCGCAAACCCGGGTCCCTATGGCTGAAACAAAGTACCTTATTCTCTACCATGTTTGTTACTACTTTATTCTTTTTTTCAAAATAACGCATATTTCACTGCATTTCCCTACACTGACACACCACTAGGTTGCTTGCATATGACACCCGAGGATCACATATGCGTATTTTTACGTAACACAAAGAGAAACTACCTAATTATATCAAACTTATATATTTTTCTGAAATCGAAGTGTTATTTTGTCTTCTGCAGCGCTATATTTTGATGCACCCTGTATATATATTTTCGATGTCAGAACAAAAAAAAAGTTGTTTTCATATTCTACACATCAGGATAGGTACGAAAAGCACAAATTAGAAGAATAAAAATAAAATAATGAAGTTAGAAACATATATTCTACATGAACGACTTTAACCCTTACCTTTTCAATGAGATCACATGACGCACACCTTCTGTCAAAAATTGATTCCAATTACCATGGAGCTATTCAATTTTGTTTTAATTTTCTTATTTCACGTAAAACTGTTGGCTGGCAACCGGCTAACAATATATTATATGTCATTATGTGCATATTGAATTGTTACTAATTGTCGTGTATTATAATCTGTTTTGGTCTATATCTTAAGAACCATTTAACATATTTTCACGAAATAAAGCTCAAACTCGAGTACCAGCACTTCTCTCATAGCGGTCGCAAACCCGGGTCCCTATGGCTGAAAAAAAGTACCTTATCCTGTACCAAGTTTGTTACTACTTTATTCTTTTTTTCAAAATAACGCATATTTCACTGCATTTCCCTACACTGACACACCACTAGGTTGCTTGCATATGACACCCGAGGATCAATTATGTGTATTTTTACGTAACACAAAGAGAAACTACCTAATTATATCAAACTTTTAAAATTTTCTGAAATCGAAGTGTTATCTTGTCTTCTGCAACGGTTTATTTTGATGCACCCTGTATATATATTTTCAATGCTAGAACAAAAAAAATGTTTTCATATTCTACACATCAGGACAGGTACGAAAGGCACAAATTAGCAGAAAAATCATAAAATAATGAAGTTAGAAACATATATTCTACATGAACAACTATAACCCTTACCTTTTCAATGAGATCACATGACGCTCACCTTCTGTCAAAAATTGATTCCAATTACCACGGAGCTATTCAATTTTGTTTTAATTTTCTTATTTCACGTAAAAATGTTGGCTGGCAACCGCCTAACAATATATTATATGTCATTATGTGCATATTGAATTGTTACTAATTGTCGTGTATTATAATCTGTTTTAGTCTATATCTTAAGAACCATTTAACATATTTACACGAAATAAAGCTCAAACTCGAGTACCAGCACTTCTCTCATAGAGGCCGTAAACCAAGGTCCCTATGGCTGACAAAAAAGTACCTTATTCTGTACCATGTTTGTTACTACTTTATTCTTTTTTTCAAAATAACGCATATTTCACTGCATTTCCCTACACTGACACACCACTAGGTTGCTTGCATATCACACCCGAGGATCACATATGCGTATTTTTACGTAACACAAAGAGAAACTACCTAATTCTATCTAACTTATATATTTTTCTGAAATCGAAGTGTTATTTTGTCATCTGCAGCGCTATATTTTGATGCACCCTGTATATATATTTTCAATGTCAGAACAAAATATGTTGTTTTCATATTCTACACATCAGGATAGGTACGAAAAGCACAAATTAGAAAAATAAAAATAAAATAATGAAGTTAGAAACATATATTCTACATGAACGACTTTAACCCTTACATTTTCAATGAGATCACATGACGCACACCTTCTGTCAAAAATTGATTCCAATTACCACGGAGCTATTCAATTTTGTTTTAATTTTCTTATTTCACGTAAAAATGTTGGCTGGCAACCGCCTAACAATATATTATATGTCATTATGTGCATATTGAATTGTTACTAATTGTCGTGTATTATAATCTGTTTTGGTCTATATCTTAAGAACCATTTAACATATTTTCACGAAATAAAGCTCAAACTCGAGTACCAGCACTTCTCTCATAGCGGTCGTAAACCCGGGTCCCTATGGCTGAAAAAAAGTACCTTATCCTGTACCATGTTTGTCACTACTTTATTCTTTTTTTCAAAATAACGCATATTTCACTGCATTTCCCTACACTGACCCACCACTAGGTTGCTTGCATATGACACCCGAGGATCACATATGCGTATTTTTACGTAACACAAAGAGAAACTAATTAATTCTATCAAACTTATATATTTTTCTGAAATCGAAGTGTTATTTTGTCTTCTGCAGCGCTATATTTTGATGCACCCTGTATATATATATTCGATGTCAGAACAAAATTTGTTGTTTTCATATTCTACACATCAGGATATGTACGAAAAGCACAAATTAGCAGAATAAAAAAAAAATAATGAAGTTAGAAACATATATTCTACATGAACGACTTTAACCCTTACCTTCTCAATGAGATCACATGACGCACACCTTCTGTCAAAAATTGATTCCAATTTCCACGGAGCTATTCAATTTTGTTTTAATTTCCTTATTTCACGTAAAAATGTTGGCTGGCAACCGCCTAACAATATATTATATGTCATTATGTGCATATTGAATTGTTACTAATTGTCGTGTATTATAATCTGTTTTGGTCTATATCTTAAGAACCATTTAACATATTTTCACGAAATAAAGCTCAAACTCGAGTACCAGCACTTATCTCATAGCGGTCGCAAACCCGGGTCCCTATGGCTGAAACAAAGTACCTTATTCTCTACCATGTTTGTTACTACTTTATTCTTTTTTTCAAAATAACGCATATTTCACTGCATTTCCCTACACTGACACACCACTAGGTTGCTTGCATATCACACCCGAGGATCACATATGCGTATTTTTACGTAACACAAAGAGAAACTACCTAATTCTATCTAACTTATATATTTTTCTGAAATCGAAGTGTTATTTTGTCATCTGCAGCGCTATATTTTGATGCACCCTGTATATATATTTTCAATGTCAGAACAAAATATGTTGTTTTCATATTCTACACATCAGGATAGGTACGAAAAGCACAAATTAGAAAAATAAAAATAAAATAATGAAGTTAGAAACATATATTCTACATGAACGACTTTAACCCTTACATTTTCAATGAGATCACATGACGCACACCTTCTGTCAAAAATTGATTCCAATTACCACGGAGCTATTCAATTTTGTTTTAATTTTCTTATTTCACGTAAAAATGTTGGCTGGCAACCGCCTAACAATATATTATATGTCATTATGTGCATATTGAATTGTTACTAATTGTCGTGTATTATAATCTGTTTTGGTCTATATCTTAAGAACCATTTAACATATTTTCACGAAATAAAGCTCAAACTCGAGTACCAGCACTTCTCTCATAGCGGTCGTAAACCCGGGTCCCTATGGCTGAAAAAAAGTACCTTATCCTGTACCATGTTTGTCACTACTTTATTCTTTTTTTCAAAATAACGCATATTTCACTGCATTTCCCTACACTGACCCACCACTAGGTTGCTTGCATATGACACCCGAGGATCACATATGCGTATTTTTACGTAACACAAAGAGAAACTACCTAATTCTATCAAACTTATATATTTTTCTGAAATCGAAGTGTTATTTTGTCTTCTGCAGCGCTATATTTTGATGCACCCTGTATATATATTTTCGATGTCAGAACAAAAAAAAAGTTGTTTTCATATTCTACACATCAGGATAGGTACGAAAAGCACAAATTAGAAGAATAAAAATAAAATAATGAAGTTAGAAACATATATTCTACATGAACGACTTTAACCCTTACCTTTTCAATGAGATCACATGACGCACACCTTCTGTCAAAAATTGATTCCAATTACCATGGAGCTATTCAATTTTGTTTTAATTTTCTTATTTCACGTAAAAATGTTGGCTGGCAACCGCCTAACAATATATTATATGTCATTATGTGCATATTGAATTGTTACTAATTGTCGTGTAATATAATCTGTTTTGGTCTATATCTTAAGAACCATTTAACATATTTTCACGAAATAAAGCTCAAACTCGAGTACCAGCACTTCTCTCATAGAGGTCGCAAACCCGGGTCCCAATGGCTGAAAAAAAGTACCTTATCCTGTACAATGTTTGTTACTACTTTATTCTTTTTTTCAAAATAACGCATATTTCACTGCATTTCCCTACACTGACACACCACTAGGTTGCTTGCATATCACACCCGAGGATCACATATGCGTATTTTTACGTAACACAAAGAGAAACTACCTAATTATATCAAACTTTTAAAATTTTCTGAAATCGAAGTTTTATCTTATCTTCTGCAACGGGTTATTTTGATGCACCCTGTATATATATTTTCAATGTTAGAACAAAAAAAATGTTTTCACATTCTACACATCAGGATAGGTACGAAAGGCACAAATTAGCAGAAAAAGCATAAAATAATGAAGTTAGAAACAAATATTCTATATGAACGACTATAACCCTTACCTTTTCTATGAAATCACATGACGCACACCTTCTGTCAAAAATTGATTCCAATTACCACGGAGCTATTCAATTTTGTTTTAATTTTCTTATTTCACGTAAAAATGTTGGCTGGCAACCGCCTAACAATATATTATATGTCATTATGTGCATATTGAATTGTTACTAATTGTCGTGTATTATAATCTGTTTTGGTCTATATCTTAGGAACCATTTAACATATTTTCACGAAATAAAGCTCAAACTCGAGTACTAGCACTTCTCTCATAGCGGTCGCAAACCTGGGTCCCTATGGCTGAAACAAAGTACCTTATTCTCTACCATGTTTGTTACTACTTTATTCTTTTTTTCAAAATAACGCATATTTCACTGGATTTCCCTACACTGACACACCACTAGGTTGCTTGCATATGACACCCGAGGATCAATTATGTGTATTTTTACGTAACACAAAGAGAAACTACCTAATTATATCAAACTTTTAAAATTTTCTGAAATCGAAGTGTTATCTTGTCTTCTGCAACGGTTTATTTTGATGCACCCTGTATATATATTTTCAATGTTAGAACAAAAAAAATGTTTTCACATTCTACACATCAGGACAGGTACGAAAGGCACAAATTAGCAGAAAAATCATAAAATAATGAAGTTAGAAACATATATTCTACATGAACAACTATAACCCTTACCTTTTCAATGAGATCACATGACGCTCACCTTCTGTCAAAAATTGATTCCAATTACCACGGAGCTATTCAATTTTGTTTTAATTTTCTTATTTCACGTAAAAATGTTGGCTGGCAACCGCCTAACAATATATTATATGTCATTATGTGCATATTGAATTGTTACTAATTGTCGTGTATTATAATCTGTTTTGGTCTATATCTTAAGAACCATTTAACATATTTTCACGAAATAAAGCTCAAATTCGAGTACCAGCACTTCTCTCATAGCGGTCGCAAACCCGGGTCCCTATGGCTGAAAAAAAGTACCTTATCCTGTACCATGTTTGTTGCTACTTTATTCTTTTTTTCAAAATAACGCATATTTCACTGCATTTCAATACACTGACACACCACTAGGTTGCTTGCATATGACACCCGAGGATCACATATGCGTATTTTTACGTAACACAAAGAGAAACTACCTAATTCTATCGAACTTATATATTTTTGTGAAATCGAAGTGTTATTTTGTCTTCTGCAGCGCTATATTTTGATGCACCCTGTATATATATTTTCGATGTCAGAGCAAAATATGTTGTTTTCATATTCTACACATCAGGATATGTACGAAAAGCACAAATTAGCAGAATAAAAATAAAATAATGAAGTTAGAAACATATATTCTACATGAACGACTTTAACCCTTACCTTTTCAATGAGATCACATGACGCACACCTTCTGTCAAAAATTGATTCCAATTACCACGGAGCTATTCAATTTTGTTTTAATTTTCTTATTTCACGTAAAAATGTTGGCTGGCAACCGCCTAACAATATATTATATGTCATTATGTGCATATTGAATTGTTACTAATTGTCGTGTATTATAATCTGTTTTGGTCTATATCTTAAGAACCATTTAACATATTTTCACGAAATAAAGCTCAAACTCGAGTACCAGCACTTCTCTCATAGCGGTCGCAAACCCGGGTCCCTATGGCTGAAAAAAAGTACCTTATCCTGTACCACGTTTGTTACTACTTTATTTTTTTTTTCAAAATAACGCATATTTCACTGCATTTCCCTACACTGACACACCACTAGGTTGCTTGCATATCACACCCGAGGATCACATATGCGTATTTTTACGTAACACAAAGAGAAACTACCTAATTCTATCAAACTTATATATTTTTCTGAAATCGAAGTGTTATTTTGTCTTCTGCAGCGCTATATTTTGATGCACCCTGTATATATATTTTCGATGTCAGAACAAAATATGTTGTTTTCATATTCTACACATAAGGATAGGTAGGAAAAGCACAAATTAGCAGAATAAAAATGAAATAATGAAGTTAAAAACATATATTCTACATGAAAGACTTTAACCCTTACCTTTTCAATGAGATCACATGACGCACACCTTCTGTCAAAAATTGATTCCAATTACCCCGGAGCTATTCAATTTTGTTTTAATTTTCTTATTTCACGTAAAAATGTTGGCTGGCAACCGCCTAACAATATATTATATGTCATTATGTGCTTATTGAATTGTTACTAATTGTCGTGTAATATAATCTGTTTTGGTCTATATCTTAAGAACCATTTAACATATTTTCACGAAATAAAGCTTAAACTCGAGTACCAGCAATTCTCTCATAGCGGTCGTAAACCCGGGTCCCTATGGCTGAAAAAAAGTACCTTATCCTGTACCATGTTTGTTACTACTTTATTCTTTTTTTCAAAATAACGCATATTTCACTGCATTTCCCTACACTGACCCACCACTAGGTTGCTTGCATATGACACCCGAAAATCACATATGCGTATTTTTACGTAACACAAAGAGAAACTACCTAATTCTATCAAACTTATATATTTTTCTGAAATCGAAGTGTTATTTTGTCTTCTTCAGCGCTATATTTTGATGCACCCTGTATATATATTTTCGATGTCAGAACAAAATATGTTGTTTTCATATTCTACACATCAGGATATGTACGAAAAGCACAAATTAGCAGAATAAAAATAAAATAATGAAGTTAGAAACATATATTCTACATGAACGACTTTAACCCTTACCTTTTCAATGAGATCACATGACGCACACCTTCTGTCAAAAATTGATTCCAATTACCACGGAGCTATTCAATTTTGTTTTAATTTTCTTATTTCACGTAAAAATGTTGGCTGGCAACCGCCTAACAATATATTATATGTCATTATGTGCATATTGAATTGTTACTAATTGTCGTGTATTATAATCTGTTTTGGTCTATATCTTAAGAACCATTTAACATATTTTCAAGAAATAAAGCTCAAACTCGAGTACCAGCACTTCTCTCATAGCGGTCGCAAACCCGGGTCCCTATGGCTGAAAAAAAGTACCTTATCCTGTACCACGTTTGTTACTACTTTATTCTTTTTTTCAAAATAACGCATATTTCACTGCATTTCCCTACACTGACACAGCACTAGGTTGCTTGCATATCACACCCGAGGATCACATATGCGTATTTTTACGTAACACAAAGAGAAACTACCTAATTCTATCAAACTTATATATTTTTCTGAAATCGAAGTGTTATTTTGTCTTCTGCAGCGCTATATTTTGATGCACCCTGTATATATATTTTCGATGTCAGAACAAAATATGTTGTTTTCATATTCTACACATCAGGATAGGTACGAAAAGCACAAATTAGAAGAATAAAAATAAAATAATGAAGTTAGAAACATATATTCTACATGAACGACTTTAACCCTTACCTTTTCAATGAGATCACATGACGCACACCTTCTGTCAAAAATTGATTCCAATTACCACGGAGCTATTCAATTTTGTTTTAATTTTCTTATTTCACGTAAAAATGTTGGCTGGCAACCGCCTAACAATATATTATATGTCATTATGTGCATATTGAATTGTTACTAATTGTCGTGTATTATAATCTGTTTTGGTCTATATCTTAAGAACCATTTAACATATTTTCACGAAATAAAGCTTAAACTCGAGTACCAGCAATTCTCTCATAGCGGTCGTAAACCCGGGTCCCTATGGCTGAAAAAAAGTACCTTATCCTGTACCATGTTTGTTACTACTTTATTCTTTTTTTCAAAATAACGCATATTTCACTGCATTTCCCTACACTGACCCACCACTAGGTTGCTTGCATATGACACCCGAAAATCACATATGCGTATTTTTACGTAACACAAAGAGAAACTACCTAATTCTATCAAACTTATATATTTTTCTGAAATCGAAGTGTTATTTTGTCTTCTTCAGCGCTATATTTTGATGCACCCTGTATATATATTTTCGATGTCAGAACAAAATATGTTGTTTTCATATTCTACACATCAGGATATGTACGAAAAGCACAAATTAGCAGAATAAAAATAAAATAATGAAGTTAGAAACATATATTCTACATGAACGACTTTAACCCTTACCTTTTCAATGAGATCACATGACGCACACCTTCTGTCAAAAATTGATTCCAATTACCACGGAGCTATTCAATTTTGTTTTAATTTTCTTATTTCACGTAAAAATGTTGGCTGGCAACCGCCTAACAATATATTATATGTCATTATGTGCATATTGAATTGTTACTAATTTTCGTGTATTATAATCTGTTTTGGTCTATATCTTAAGAACCATTTAACATATTTTCACGAAATAGAGCTCAAATTCGAGTACCAGCACTTATCTCATAGCGGTCGCAAACCCGGGTCCCTATGGCTGAAAAAAAGTACCTTATCCTGTACCATGTTTGTTACTACTTTATTCTTTTTTTCAAAATAACGCATATTTCACTGCATTTCCCTACACTGACACACCACTAGGTTGCTTGCATATCACACCCGAGGATCACATATGCGTATTTTTACGTAACACAAAGAGAAACTACCTAATTATATCAAACTTTTAAAATTTTCTGAAATCGAAGTTTTATCTTATCTTCTGCAACGGGTTATTTTGATGCATCCTGTATATATATTTTCAATGTTAGAACAAAAAAATGTTTTCACATTCTACACATCAGGATAGGTACGAAAGGCACAAATTAGCAGAAAAAGCATAAAATAATGAAGTTAGAAACAAATATTCTATATGAACGACTATAACCCTTACCTTTTCTATGAAATCACATGACGCACACCTTCTGTCAAAAATTGATTCCAATTACCACGGAGCTATTCAATTTTGTTTTAATTTTCTTATTTCACGTAAAAATGTTGGCTGGCAACCGCCTAACAATATATTATATGTCATTATGTGCATATTGAATTGTTACTAATTGTCGTGTATTATAATCTGTTTTGGTCTATATCTTAGGAACCATTTAACATATTTTCACGAAATAAAGCTCAAACTCGAGTACTAGCACTTCTCTCATAGCGGTCGCAAACCTGGGTCCCTATTACTGAAACAAAGTACCTTATTCTCTACCATGTTTGTTACTACTTTATTCTTTCTTTCAAAATAACGCATATTTCACTGGATTTCCCTACACTGACACACCACTAGGTTGCTTGCATATGACACCCGAGGATCAATTATGTGTATTTTTACGTAACACAAAGAGAAACTACCTAATTATATCAAACTTTTAAAATTTTCTGAAATCGAAGTGTTATCTTGTCTTCTGCAACGGTTTATTTTGATGCACCCTGTATATATATTTTCAATGTTAGAACAAAAAAATGTTTTCACATTCTACACATCAGGATAGGTACGAAAAGCACAAATTAGAAGAATAAAAATAAAATAATGAAGTTAGAAACATATATTCTACATGAACGACTTTAACCCTTACCTTTTCAATGAGATCACATGACGCACACCTTCTGTCAAAAATTGATTCCAATTACCCCGGAGCTATTCAATTTTGTTTTAATTTTCTTATTTCACGTAAAAATGTTGGCTGGCAACCGCCTAACAATATATTATATGTCATTATGTGCTTATTGAATTGTTACTAATTGTCGTGTAATATAATCTGTTTTGGTCTATATCTTAAGAACCATTTAACATATTTTCACGAAATAAAGCTCAAACTCGAGTACCAGCACTTCTCTCATAGAGGTCGCAAACCACGGTCCCAATGGCTGAAAAAAGTACCTTATCCTGTACAATGTTTGTTACTACTTTATTCTTTTTTTCAAAATAACGCATATTTCACTGCATTTCCCTACACTGACACACCACTAGGTTGCTTGCATATGACACCCGAGGATCACATATGCGTATTTTTACGTAACACAAAGAGAAACTACCTAATTCTATCAAACTTATATATTTTTCTGAAATCGAAGTGTTATTTTGTCTTCTGCAGCGCTATATTTTGATGCACCCTGTATATATATTTTCGATGTCAGAACAAAATATGTTGTTTTCATATTCTACACATCAGGATAGGTACGAAAAGCACAAATTAGAAGAATAAAAATAAAATAATGAAGTTAGAAACATATATTCTACATGAACGACTTTAACCCTTACCTTTTCAATGAGATCACATGACGCACACCTTCTGTCAAAAATTGATTCCAATTACCACGGAGCTATTCAATTTTGTTTTAATTTTCTTATTTCACGTAAAAATGTTGGCTGGCAACCGCCTAACAATATATTATATGTCATTATGTGCATATTGAATTGTTACTAATTTTCGTGTATTATAATCTGTTTTGGTCTATATCTTAAGAACCATTTAACATATTTTCACGAAATAGAGCTCAAATTCGAGTACCAGCACTTATCTCATAGCGGTCGCAAACCCGGGTCCCTATGGCTGAAAAAAAGTACCTTATCCTGTACAATGTTTGTTACTACTTTATTCTTTTTTTCAAAATAACGCATATTTCACTGGATTTCCCTACACTGACACACCACTAGGTTGCTTGCATATGACACCCGAGGATCAATTATGTGTATTTTTACGTAACACAAAGAGAAACTACCTAATTATATCAAACTTTTAAAATTTTCTGAAATCGAAGTGTTATCTTGTCTTCTGCAACGGTTTATTTTGATGCACCCTGTATATATATTTTCAATGTTAGAACAAAAAAATTGTTTTCATATTCTACACATCAGGACAGGTACGAAAGGCACAAATTAGCAGAAAAATCATAAAATAATGAAGTTAGAAACATATATTCTACATGAACAACTATAACCCTTACCTTTTCAATGAGATCACATGACGTTCACCTTCTGTCAAAAATTGATTCCAATTACCACGGAGCTATTCAATTTTGTTTTAATTTTCTTATTTCACGTAAAAATGTTGGCTGGCAACCGCCTAACAATATATTATATGTCATTATGTGCATATTGAATTGTTACTAATTGTCGTGTATTATAATCTGTTTTGGTCTATATCTTAAGAACCATTTAACATATTTACACGAAATAAAGCTCAAACTCGAGTACCAGCACTTCTCTCATAGAGGCCGTAAACCAAGGTCCCTATGGCTGACAAAAAAGTACCTTATCCTGTACCATGTTTGTTACTACTTTATTCTTTTTTTCAAAATAACGCATATTTCACTGCATTTCCCTACACTGACACACCACTAGGTTGCTTGCATATCACACCCGAGGATCACATATGCGTATTTTTACGTAACACAAAGATAAACTACCTAATTCTATCTAACTTATATATTTTTCTGAAATCGAAGTGTTATTTTGTCTTCTGCAGCGCTATATTTTGATGCACCCTGTATATATATATTCGATGTCAGAATAAAATATGTTGTTTTCATATTCTACACATCAGGATAGGTAGGAAAAGCACAAATTAGCAGAATAAAAATAAAATAATGAAGTTAGAAACATATATTCTACATGAACGACTTTAACCCTTACCTTTTCAATGAGATCACATGACGCACACCTTCTGTCAAAAATTGATTCCAATTACCACGGAGCTATTCAATTTTGTTTTAATTTTCTTATTTCACGTAAAAATGTTGGCTGGCAATTATGTGCATATTGAATTGTTACTAATTGTCGTGTATTATAATCTGTTTTGGTCTATATCTTAAGAACCATTTAACATATTTTCACGAAATAAAGCTCAAACTCGAGTACCAGCACTTCTCTCATAGAGGTCGCAAACCACGGTCCCAATGGCTGAAAAAAGTACCTTATCCTGTACAATGTTTGTTACTACTTTATTCTTTTTTTCAAAATAACGCATATTTCACTGCATTTCCCTACACTGACACACCACTAGGTTGCTTGCATATGACACCCGAGGATCACATATGCGTATTTTTACGTAACACAAAGAGAAACTACCTAATTCTATCAAACTTATATATTTTTCTGAAATCGAAGTGTTATTTTGTCTTCTGCAGCGCTATATTTTGATGCACCCTGTATATATATTTTCGATGTCAGAACAAAATATGTTGTTTTCATATTCTACACATCAGGATAGGTACGAAAAGCACAAATTAGAAGAATAAAAATAAAATAATGAAGTTAGAAACATATATTCTACATGAACGACTTTAACCCTTACCTTTTCAATGAGATCACATGACGCACACCTTCTGTCAAAAATTGATTCCAATTACCACGGAGCTATTCAATTTTGTTTTAATTTTCTTATTTCACGTAAAAATGTTGGCTGGCAACCGCCTAACAATATATTATATGTCATTATGTGCATATTGAATTGTTACTAATTGTCGTGTATTATAATCTGTTTTGGTCTATATCTTAAGAACCATTTAACATATTTTCACGAAATAGAGCTCAAATTCGAGTACCAGCACTTATCTCATAGCGGTCGCAAACCCGGGTCCCTATGGCTGAAAAAAAGTACCTTATCCTGTACAATGTTTGTTACTACTTTATTCTTTTTTTCAAAATAACGCATATTTCACTGGATTTCCCTACACTGACACACCACTAGGTTGCTTGCATATGACACCCGAGGATCAATTATGTGTATTTTTACGTAACACAAAGAGAAACTACCTAATTATATCAAACTTTTAAAATTTTCTGAAATCGAAGTGTTATCTTGTCTTCTGCAACGGTTTATTTTGATGCACCCTGTATATATATTTTCAATGTTAGAACAAAAAAATTGTTTTCATATTCTACACATCAGGACAGGTACGAAAGGCACAAATTAGCAGAAAAATCATAAAATAATGAAGTTAGAAACATATATTCTACATGAACAACTATAACCCTTACCTTTTCAATGAGATCACATGACGTTCACCTTCTGTCAAAAATTGATTCCAATTACCACGGAGCTATTCAATTTTGTTTTAATTTTCTTATTTCACGTAAAAATGTTGGCTGGCAACCGCCTAACAATATATTATATGTCATTATGTGCATATTGAATTGTTACTAATTGTCGTGTATTATAATCTGTTTTGGTCTATATCTTAAGAACCATTTAACATATTTACACGAAATAAAGCTCAAACTCGAGTACCAGCACTTCTCTCATAGAGGTCGCAAACCCGGGTCCCTATGGCTGAAAAAAAGTACCTTATCCTGTACCATGTTTGTTACTACTTTATTCTTTTTTTCAAAATAACGCATATTTCACTGCATTTCCCTACACTGACACACCACTAGGTTGCTTGCATATCACACCCGAGGATCACATATGCGTATTTTTACGTAACACAAAGATAAACTACCTAATTCTATCTAACTTATATATTTTTCTGAAATCGAAGTGTTATTTTGTCTTCTGCAGCGCTATATTTTGATGCACCCTGTATATATATATTCGATGTCAGAACAAAATATGTTGTTTTCATATTCTACACATCAGGATAGGTAGGAAAAGCACAAATTAGCAGAATAAAAATAAAATAATGAAGTTAGAAACATATATTCTACATGAACGACTTTAACCCTTACCTTTTCAATGAGATCACATGACGCACACCTTCTGTCAAAAATTGATTCCAATTACCACGGAGCTATTCAATTTTGTTTTAATTTTCTTATTTCACGTAAAAATGTTGGCTGGCAATTATGTGCATATTGAATTGTTACTAATTGTCGTGTATTATAATCTGTTTTGGTCTATATCTTAAGAACCATTTAACATATTTTCACGAAATAAAGCTCAAACTCGAGTACCAGCACTTATCTCATAGCGGTCGCAAACCCGGGTCCCTATGGCTGAAACAAAGTACCTTATTCTCTACCATGTTTGTTACTACTTTATTCTTTTTTTCAAAATAACGCATATTTCACTGCATTTCCCTACACTGACACACCACTAGGTTGCTTGCATATGACACCCGAGGATCACATATGCGTATTTTTACGTAACACAAAGAGAAACTACCTAATTATATCAAAATTATATATTTTTCTGAAATCGAAGTGTTATTTTGTCTTCTGCAGCGCTATATTTTGATGCACCCTGTATATATATTTTCGATGTCAGAACAAAAAAAAAGTTGTTTTCATATTCTACACATCAGGATAGGTACGAAAAGCACAAATTAGAAGAATAAAAATAAAATAATGAAGTTAGAAACATATATTCTACATGAACGACTTTAACCCTTACCTTTTCAATGAGATCACATGACGCACACCTTCTGTCAAAAATTGATTCCAATTACCATGGAGCTATTCAATTTTTTTTTAATTTTCTTATTTCACGTAAAAATGTTGGCTGGCAACCGCCTAACAATATATTATATGTCATTATGTGCATATTGAATTGTTACTAATTGTCGTGTATTATAATCTGTTTTGGTCTATATCTTAAGAACCATTTAACATATTTTCACGAAATAAAGCTCAAACTCGAGCACCAGCACTTCTCTCATAGCGGTCGCAAACCCGGGTCCCTATGGCTGAAAAAAAGTACCTTATCCTGTACCATGTTTGTTACTACTTTATTCTTTTTTTCAAAATAACGCATATTTCACTGCATTTTCCTACACTGACACACCACTAGGTTGCTTGCATATGACACCCGAGGATCACATATGCGTATTTTTACGTAACACAAAGAGAAACTACCTAATTCTATCAAACTTATATATTTTTCTGAAATCGAAGTGTTATTTTGTCTTCTGCAGCGCTATATTTTGATGCACCCTGTATATATATATGTTCGATGTCAGAACAAAATATGTTGTTTTCATATTCTACACATCAGGATATGTACGAAAAGCACAAATTAGCAGAATAAAAATAAAATAATGAAGTTAGAAACATATATTCTACATGAACGACTTTAACCCTTACCTTTTCAATGAGATCACATGACGCACACCTTCTGTCAAAAATTGATTCCAATTACCACGGAGCTATTCAATTTTGTTTTAATTTTCTTATTTCACGTAAAAATGTTGGCTGGCAACCGCCTAACAATATATTATATGTCATTATGTGCATATTGAATTGTTACTAATTTTCGTGTATTATAATCTGTTTTGGTCTATATCTTAAGAACCATTTAACATATTTTCACGAAATAGAGCTCAAATTCGAGTACCAGCACTTATCTCATAGCGGTCGCAAACCCGGGTCCCTATGGCTGAAAAAAAGTACCTTATCCTGTACCATGTTTGTTACTACTTTATTCTTTTTTTCAAAATAACGCATATTTCACTGCATTTCCCTACACTGACACACCACTAGGTTGCTTGCATATCACACCCGAGGATCACATATGCGTATTTTTACGTAACACAAAGAGAAACTACCTAATTATATCAAACTTTTAAAATTTTCTGAAATCGAAGTTTTATCTTATCTTCTGCAACGGGTTATTTTGATGCATCCTGTATATATATTTTCAATGTTAGAACAAAAAAATGTTTTCACATTCTACACATCAGGATAGGTACGAAAGGCACAAATTAGCAGAAAAAGCATAAAATAATGAAGTTAGAAACAAATATTCTATATGAACGACTATAACCCTTACCTTTTCTATGAAATCACATGACGCACACCTTCTGTCAAAAATTGATTCCAATTACCACGGAGCTATTCAATTTTGTTTTAATTTTCTTATTTCACGTAAAAATGTTGGCTGGCAACCGCCTAACAATATATTATATGTCATTATGTGCATATTGAATTGTTACTAATTGTCGTGTATTATAATCTGTTTTGGTCTATATCTTAGGAACCATTTAACATATTTTCACGAAATAAAGCTCAAACTCGAGTACTAGCACTTCTCTCATAGCGGTCGCAAACCTGGGTCCCTATTACTGAAACAAAGTACCTTATTCTCTACCATGTTTGTTACTACTTTATTCTTTCTTTCAAAATAACGCATATTTCACTGGATTTCCCTACACTGACACACCACTAGGTTGCTTGCATATGACACCCGAGGATCAATTATGTGTATTTTTACGTAACACAAAGAGAAACTACCTAATTATATCAAACTTTTAAAATTTTCTGAAATCGAAGTGTTATCTTGTCTTCTGCAACGGTTTATTTTGATGCACCCTGTATATATATTTTCAATGTTAGCACAAAAAAAATATTTTCACATTTTACACATCAGGACAGGTACGAAAGGCACAAATTAGCAGAAAAATCATAAAATAATGAAGTTAGAAACATATATTCTACATGAACAACTATAACCCTTACCTTTTCAATGAGATCACATGACGCTCACCTTCTGTCAAAAATTGATTCCAATTACCACGGAGCTATTCAATTTTGTTTTAATTTTCTTATTTCACGTAAAAATGTTGGCTGGCAACCGCCTAACAATATATTATATGTCATTATGTGCATATTGAATTGTTACTAATTGTCGTGTATTATAATCTGTTTTGGTCTATATCTTAAGAACCATTTAACATATTTTCACGAAATAAAGCTCAAATTCGAGTACCAGCACTTCTCTCATAGCGGTCGCAAACCCGGGTCCCTATGGCTGAAAAAAAGTACCTTATCCTGTACCATGTTTGTTGCTACTTTATTCTTTTTTTCAAAATAACGCATATTTCACTGCATTTCCCTACACTGACACACCACAAGGTTGCTTGCATATGACACCCGAGGATCACATATGCGTATTTTTACGTAACACAAAGAGAAACTACCTAATTCTATCGAACTTATATATTTTTGTGAAATCGAAGTGTTATTTTGTCTTCTGCAGCGCTATATTTTGATGCACCCTGTATATATATTTTCGATGTCAGAACAAAATATGTTGTTTTCATATTCTACACATCAGGATAGGTAGGAAAAGCACAAATTAGCAGAATAAAAATGAAATAATGAAGTTAGAAACATATATTCTACATGAAAGACTTTAACCCTTACCTTTTCAATGAGATCACATGACGCACACCTTCTGTCAAAAATTGATTCCAATTACCCCGGAGCTATTCAATTTTGTTTTAATTTTCTTATTTCACGTAAAAATGTTGGCTGGCAACCGCCTAACAATATATTATATGTCATTATGTGCTTATTGAATTGTTACTAATTGTCGTGTAATATAATCTGTTTTGGTCTATATCTTAAGAACCATTTAACATATTTTCACGAAATAAAGCTCAAACTCGAGTACCAGCACTTCTCTCATAGAGGTCGCAAACCACGGTCCCAATGGCTGAAAAAAGTACCTTATCCTGTACAATGTTTGTTACTACTTTATTCTTTTTTTCAAAATAACGCATATTTCACTGCATTTCCCTACACTGACACACCACTAGGTTGCTTGCATATGACACCCGAGGATCACATATGCGTATTTTTACGTAACACAAAGAGAAACTACCTAATTCTATCAAACTTATATATTTTTCTGAAATCGAAGTGTTATTTTGTCTTCTGCAGCGCTATATTTTGATGCACCCTGTATATATATTTTCGATGTCAGAACAAAATATGTTGTTTTCATATTCTACACATCAGGATAGGTACGAAAAGCACAAATTAGAAGAATAAAAATAAAATAATGAAGTTAGAAACATATATTCTACATGAACGACTTTAACCCTTACCTTTTCAATGAGATCACATGACGCACACCTTCTGTCAAAAATTGATTCCAATTACCACGGAGCTATTCAATTTTGTTTTAATTTTCTTATTTCACGTAAAAATGTTGGCTGGCAACCGCCTAACAATATATTATATGTCATTATGTGCATATTGAATTGTTACTAATTTTCGTGTATTATAATCTGTTTTGGTCTATATCTTAAGAACCATTTAACATATTTTCACGAAATAGAGCTCAAATTCGAGTACCAGCACTTATCTCATAGCGGTCGCAAACCCGGGTCCCTATGGCTGAAAAAAAGTACCTTATCCTGTACAATGTTTGTTACTACTTTATTCTTTTTTTCAAAATAACGCATATTTCACTGGATTTCCCTACACTGACACACCACTAGGTTGCTTGCATATGACACCCGAGGATCAATTATGTGTATTTTTACGTAACACAAAGAGAAACTACCTAATTATATCAAACTTTTAAAATTTTCTGAAATCGAAGTGTTATCTTGTCTTCTGCAACGGTTTATTTTGATGCACCCTGTATATATATTTTCAATGTTAGAACAAAAAAATTGTTTTCATATTCTACACATCAGGACAGGTACGAAAGGCACAAATTAGCAGAAAAATCATAAAATAATGAAGTTAGAAACATATATTCTACATGAACAACTATAACCCTTACCTTTTCAATGAGATCACATGACGTTCACCTTCTGTCAAAAATTGATTCCAATTACCACGGAGCTATTCAATTTTGTTTTAATTTTCTTATTTCACGTAAAAATGTTGGCTGGCAACCGCCTAACAATATATTATATGTCATTATGTGCATATTGAATTGTTACTAATTGTCGTGTATTATAATCTGTTTTGGTCTATATCTTAAGAACCATTTAACATATTTACACGAAATAAAGCTCAAACTCGAGTACCAGCACTTCTCTCATAGAGGCCGTAAACCAAGGTCCCTATGGCTGACAAAAAAGTACCTTATCCTGTACCATGTTTGTTACTACTTTATTCTTTTTTTCAAAATAACGCATATTTCACTGCATTTCCCTACACTGACACACCACTAGGTTGCTTGCATATCACACCCGAGGATCACATATGCGTATTTTTACGTAACACAAAGATAAACTACCTAATTCTATCTAACTTATATATTTTTCTGAAATCGAAGTGTTATTTTGTCTTCTGCAGCGCTATATTTTGATGCACCCTGTATATATATATTCGATGTCAGAACAAAATATGTTGTTTTCATATTCTACACATCAGGATAGGTAGGAAAAGCACAAATTAGCAGAATAAAAATAAAATAATGAAGTTAGAAACATATATTCTACATGAACGACTTTAACCCTTACCTTTTCAATGAGATCACATGACGCACACCTTCTGTCAAAAATTGATTCCAATTACCACGGAGCTATTCAATTTTGTTTTAATTTTCTTATTTCACGTAAAAATGTTGGCTGGCAATTATGTGCATATTGAATTGTTACTAATTGTCGTGTATTATAATCTGTTTTGGTCTATATCTTAAGAACCATTTAACATATTTTCACGAAATAAAGCTCAAACTCGAGTACCAGCACTTATCTCATAGCGGTCGCAAACCCGGGTCCCTATGGCTGAAACAAAGTACCTTATTCTCTACCATGTTTGTTACTACTTTATTCTTTTTTTCAAAATAACGCATATTTCACTGCATTTCCCTACACTGACACACCACTAGGTTGCTTGCATATGACACCCGAGGATCACATATGCGTATTTTTACGTAACACAAAGAGAAACTACCTAATTATATCAAAATTATATATTTTTCTGAAATCGAAGTGTTATTTTGTCTTCTGCAGCGCTATATTTTGATGCACCCTGTATATATATTTTCGATGTCAGAACAAAAAAAAAGTTGTTTTCATATTCTACACATCAGGATAGGTACGAAAAGCACAAATTAGAAGAATAAAAATAAAATAATGAAGTTAGAAACATATATTCTACATGAACGACTTTAACCCTTACCTTTTCAATGAGATCACATGACGCACACCTTCTGTCAAAAATTGATTCCAATTACCATGGAGCTATTCAATTTTTTTTTAATTTTCTTATTTCACGTAAAAATGTTGGCTGGCAACCGCCTAACAATATATTATATGTCATTATGTGCATATTGAATTGTTACTAATTGTCGTGTATTATAATCTGTTTTGGTCTATATCTTAAGAACCATTTAACATATTTTCACGAAATAAAGCTCAAACTCGAGCACCAGCACTTCTCTCATAGCGGTCGCAAACCCGGGTCCCTATGGCTGAAAAAAAGTACCTTATCCTGTACCATGTTTGTTACTACTTTATTCTTTTTTTCAAAATAACGCATATTTCACTGCATTTTCCTACACTGACACACCACTAGGTTGCTTGCATATGACACCCGAGGATCACATATGCGTATTTTTACGTAACACAAAGAGAAACTACCTAATTCTATCAAACTTATATATTTTTCTGAAATCGAAGTGTTATTTTGTCTTCTGCAGCGCTATATTTTGATGCACCCTGTATATATATATGTTCGATGTCAGAACAAAATATGTTGTTTTCATATTCTACACATCAGGATATGTACGAAAAGCACAAATTAGCAGAATAAAAATAAAATAATGAAGTTAGAAACATATATTCTACATGAACGACTTTAACCCTTACCTTTTCAATGAGATCACATGACGCACACCTTCTGTCAAAAATTGATTCCAATTACCACGGAGCTATTCAATTTTGTTTTAATTTTCTTATTTCACGTAAAAATGTTGGCTGGCAACCGCCTAACAATATATTATATGTCATTATGTGCATATTGAATTGTTACTAATTTTCGTGTATTATAATCTGTTTTGGTCTATATCTTAAGAACCATTTAACATATTTTCACGAAATAGAGCTCAAATTCGAGTACCAGCACTTATCTCATAGCGGTCGCAAACCCGGGTCCCTATGGCTGAAAAAAAGTACCTTATCCTGTACCATGTTTGTTACTACTTTATTCTTTTTTTCAAAATAACGCATATTTCACTGCATTTCCCTACACTGACACACCACTAGGTTGCTTGCATATCACACCCGAGGATCACATATGCGTATTTTTACGTAACACAAAGAGAAACTACCTAATTATATCAAACTTTTAAAATTTTCTGAAATCGAAGTTTTATCTTATCTTCTGCAACGGGTTATTTTGATGCATCCTGTATATATATTTTCAATGTTAGAACAAAAAAATGTTTTCACATTCTACACATCAGGATAGGTACGAAAGGCACAAATTAGCAGAAAAAGCATAAAATAATGAAGTTAGAAACAAATATTCTATATGAACGACTATAACCCTTACCTTTTCTATGAAATCACATGACGCACACCTTCTGTCAAAAATTGATTCCAATTACCACGGAGCTATTCAATTTTGTTTTAATTTTCTTATTTCACGTAAAAATGTTGGCTGGCAACCGCCTAACAATATATTATATGTCATTATGTGCATATTGAATTGTTACTAATTGTCGTGTATTATAATCTGTTTTGGTCTATATCTTAGGAACCATTTAACATATTTTCACGAAATAAAGCTCAAACTCGAGTACTAGCACTTCTCTCATAGCGGTCGCAAACCTGGGTCCCTATTACTGAAACAAAGTACCTTATTCTCTACCATGTTTGTTACTACTTTATTCTTTCTTTCAAAATAACGCATATTTCACTGGATTTCCCTACACTGACACACCACTAGGTTGCTTGCATATGACACCCGAGGATCAATTATGTGTATTTTTACGTAACACAAAGAGAAACTACCTAATTATATCAAACTTTTAAAATTTTCTGAAATCGAAGTGTTATCTTGTCTTCTGCAACGGTTTATTTTGATGCACCCTGTATATATATTTTCAATGTTAGCACAAAAAAAATATTTTCACATTTTACACATCAGGACAGGTACGAAAGGCACAAATTAGCAGAAAAATCATAAAATAATGAAGTTAGAAACATATATTCTACATGAACAACTATAACCCTTACCTTTTCAATGAGATCACATGACGCTCACCTTCTGTCAAAAATTGATTCCAATTACCACGGAGCTATTCAATTTTGTTTTAATTTTCTTATTTCACGTAAAAATGTTGGCTGGCAACCGCCTAACAATATATTATATGTCATTATGTGCATATTGAATTGTTACTAATTGTCGTGTATTATAATCTGTTTTGGTCTATATCTTAAGAACCATTTAACATATTTTCACGAAATAAAGCTCAAATTCGAGTACCAGCACTTCTCTCATAGCGGTCGCAAACCCGGGTCCCTATGGCTGAAAAAAAGTACCTTATCCTGTACCATGTTTGTTGCTACTTTATTCTTTTTTTCAAAATAACGCATATTTCACTGCATTTCCCTACACTGACACACCACAAGGTTGCTTGCATATGACACCCGAGGATCACATATGCGTATTTTTACGTAACACAAAGAGAAACTACCTAATTCTATCGAACTTATATATTTTTGTGAAATCGAAGTGTTATTTTGTCTTCTGCAGCGCTATATTTTGATGCACCCTGTATATATATTTTCGATGTCAGAACAAAATATGTTGTTTTCATATTCTACACATCAGGATAGGTAGGAAAAGCACAAATTAGCAGAATAAAAATGAAATAATGAAGTTAGAAACATATATTCTACATGAAAGACTTTAACCCTTACCTTTTCAATGAGATCACATGACGCACACCTTCTGTCAAAAATTGATTCCAATTACCCCGGAGCTATTCAATTTTGTTTTAATTTTCTTATTTCACGTAAAAATGTTGGCTGGCAACCGCCTAACAATATATTATATGTCATTATGTGCTTATTGAATTGTTACTAATTGTCGTGTAATATAATCTGTTTTGGTCTATATCTTAAGAACCATTTAACATATTTTCACGAAATAAAGCTCAAACTCGAGTACCAGCACTTCTCTCATAGAGGTCGCAAACCACGGTCCCAATGGCTGAAAAAAGTACCTTATCCTGTACAATGTTTGTTACTACTTTATTCTTTTTTTCAAAATAACGCATATTTCACTGCATTTCCCTACACTGACACACCACTAGGTTGCTTGCATATGACACCCGAGGATCACATATGCGTATTTTTACGTAACACAAAGAGAAACTACCTAATTCTATCAAACTTATATATTTTTCTGAAATCGAAGTGTTATTTTGTCTTCTGCAGCGCTATATTTTGATGCACCCTGTATATATATTTTCGATGTCAGAACAAAATATGTTGTTTTCATATTCTACACATCAGGATAGGTACGAAAAGCACAAATTAGAAGAATAAAAATAAAATAATGAAGTTAGAAACATATATTCTACATGAACGACTTTAACCCTTACCTTTTCAATGAGATCACATGACGCACACCTTCTGTCAAAAATTGATTCCAATTACCACGGAGCTATTCAATTTTGTTTTAATTTTCTTATTTCACGTAAAAATGTTGGCTGGCAACCGCCTAACAATATATTATATGTCATTATGTGCATATTGAATTGTTACTAATTTTCGTGTATTATAATCTGTTTTGGTCTATATCTTAAGAACCATTTAACATATTTTCACGAAATAGAGCTCAAATTCGAGTACCAGCACTTATCTCATAGCGGTCGCAAACCCGGGTCCCTATGGCTGAAAAAAAGTACCTTATCCTGTACAATGTTTGTTACTACTTTATTCTTTTTTTCAAAATAACGCATATTTCACTGGATTTCCCTACACTGACACACCACTAGGTTGCTTGCATATGACACCCGAGGATCAATTATGTGTATTTTTACGTAACACAAAGAGAAACTACCTAATTATATCAAACTTTTAAAATTTTCTGAAATCGAAGTGTTATCTTGTCTTCTGCAACGGTTTATTTTGATGCACCCTGTATATATATTTTCAATGTTAGAACAAAAAAATTGTTTTCATATTCTACACATCAGGACAGGTACGAAAGGCACAAATTAGCAGAAAAATCATAAAATAATGAAGTTAGAAACATATATTCTACATGAACAACTATAACCCTTACCTTTTCAATGAGATCACATGACGTTCACCTTCTGTCAAAAATTGATTCCAATTACCACGGAGCTATTCAATTTTGTTTTAATTTTCTTATTTCACGTAAAAATGTTGGCTGGCAACCGCCTAACAATATATTATATGTCATTATGTGCATATTGAATTGTTACTAATTGTCGTGTATTATAATCTGTTTTGGTCTATATCTTAAGAACCATTTAACATATTTACACGAAATAAAGCTCAAACTCGAGTACCAGCACTTCTCTCATAGAGGCCGTAAACCAAGGTCCCTATGGCTGACAAAAAAGTACCTTATCCTGTACCATGTTTGTTACTACTTTATTCTTTTTTTCAAAATAACGCATATTTCACTGCATTTCCCTACACTGACACACCACTAGGTTGCTTGCATATCACACCCGAGGATCACATATGCGTATTTTTACGTAACACAAAGATAAACTACCTAATTCTATCTAACTTATATATTTTTCTGAAATCGAAGTGTTATTTTGTCTTCTGCAGCGCTATATTTTGATGCACCCTGTATATATATATTCGATGTCAGAACAAAATATGTTGTTTTCATATTCTACACATCAGGATAGGTAGGAAAAGCACAAATTAGCAGAATAAAAATAAAATAATGAAGTTAGAAACATATATTCTACATGAACGACTTTAACCCTTACCTTTTCAATGAGATCACATGACGCACACCTTCTGTCAAAAATTGATTCCAATTACCACGGAGCTATTCAATTTTGTTTTAATTTTCTTATTTCACGTAAAAATGTTGGCTGGCAATTATGTGCATATTGAATTGTTACTAATTGTCGTGTATTATAATCTGTTTTGGTCTATATCTTAAGAACCATTTAACATATTTTCACGAAATAAAGCTCAAACTCGAGTACCAGCACTTATCTCATAGCGGTCGCAAACCCGGGTCCCTATGGCTGAAACAAAGTACCTTATTCTCTACCATGTTTGTTACTACTTTATTCTTTTTTTCAAAATAACGCATATTTCACTGCATTTCCCTACACTGACACACCACTAGGTTGCTTGCATATGACACCCGAGGATCACATATGCGTATTTTTACGTAACACAAAGAGAAACTACCTAATTATATCAAAATTATATATTTTTCTGAAATCGAAGTGTTATTTTGTCTTCTGCAGCGCTATATTTTGATGCACCCTGTATATATATTTTCGATGTCAGAACAAAAAAAAAGTTGTTTTCATATTCTACACATCAGGATAGGTACGAAAAGCACAAATTAGAAGAATAAAAATAAAATAATGAAGTTAGAAACATATATTCTACATGAACGACTTTAACCCTTACCTTTTCAATGAGATCACATGACGCACACCTTCTGTCAAAAATTGATTCCAATTACCACGGAGCTATTCAATTTTTTTTTAATTTTCTTATTTCACGTAAAAATGTTGGCTGGCAACCGCCTAACAATATATTATATGTCATTATGTGCATATTGAATTGTTACTAATTGTCGTGTATTATAATCTGTTTTGGTCTATATCTTAAGAACCATTTAACATATTTTCACGAAATAAAGCTCAAACTCGAGCACCAGCACTTCTCTCATAGCGGTCGCAAACCCGGGTCCCTATGGCTGAAAAAAAGTACCTTATCCTGTACCATGTTTGTTACTACTTTATTCTTTTTTTCAAAATAACGCATATTTCACTGCATTTTCCTACACTGACACACCACTAGGTTGCTTGCATATGACACCCGAGGATCACATATGCGTATTTTTACGTAACACAAAGAGAAACTACCTAATTCTATCAAACTTATATATTTTTCTGAAATCGAAGTGTTATTTTGTCTTCTGCAGCGCTATATTTTGATGCACCCTGTATATATATATGTTCGATGTCAGAACAAAATATTTTGTTTTCATATTCTACACATCAGGATATGTACGAAAAGCACAAATTAGAAGAATAAAAATAAAATAATGAAGTTAGAAACATATATTCTACATGAACGACTTTAACCCTTACCTTTTCAATGAAATCACATGACGCACACCTTCTGTCAAAAATTGATTCCAATTACCACGGAGCTATTCAATTTTGTTTTAATTTTCTTATTTCACGTAAAAATGTTGGCTGGCAACCGCCTAACAATATATTATATGTCATTATGTGCATATTGAATTGTTACTAATTGTCGTGTATTATAATCTGTTTTGGTCTATATCTTAAGAACCATTTAACATATTTTCACGAAATAAAGCTCAAACTCGAGTACCAGCACTTCTCTCAAAGCGGTCGCAAACCTGGGTCCCTATGGCTGAAACAAAGTACCTTATTCTCTACCATGTTTGTCACTACTTTATTCTTTTTTTTCAAAATAACGCATATTTCACTGGATTTCCCTACACTGACACACCACTAGGTTGCTTGCATATGACACCCGAGGATCAATTATGTGTATTTTTACGTAACACACAGAGAAACTACCTAATTATATCAAACTTTTAAAATTTTCTGAAATCGAAGTGTTATCTTGTCTTCTGCAACGGTTTATTTTGATGCACCCTGTATATATATTTTCAATGTTAGAACAAAAAAAATGTTTTCATATTCTACACATCAGGACAGGTACGAAAGGCACAAATTAGCAGAAAAATCATAAAATAATGAAGTTAGAAACATATATTCTACATGAACAACTATAACCCTTACCTTTTCAATGAGATCACATGACGCTCACCTTCTGTCAAAAATTGATTCCAATTACCACGGAGCTATTCAATTTTGTTTTAATTTTCTTATTTCACGTAAAAATGTTGGCTGGCAACCGCCTAACAATATATTATATGTCATTATGTGCATATTGAATTGTTACTAATTGTCGTGTATTATAATCTGTTTTGGTCTATATCTTAAGAACCATTTAACATATTTTCACGAAATAAAGCTCAAACTCGAGCACCAGCACTTCTCTCATAGCGGTCGCAAACCCGGGTCCCTATGGCTGAAAAAAAGTACCTTATCCTGTACCATGTTTGTTACTACTTTATTCTTTTTTTCAAAATAACGCATATTTCACTGCATTTTCCTACACTGACACACCACTAGGTTGCTTGCATATGACACCCGAGGATCACATATGCGTATTTTTACGTAACACAAAGAGAAACTACCTAATTCTATCAAACTTATATATTTTTCTGAAATCGAAGTGTTATTTTGTCTTCTGCAGCGCTATATTTTGATGCACCCTGTATATATATATGTTCGATGTCAGAACAAAATATGTTGTTTTCATATTCTACACATCAGGATATGTACGAAAAGCACAAATTAGCAGAATAAAAATAAAATAATGAAGTTAGAAACATATATTCTACATGAACGACTTTAACCCTTACCTTTTCAATGAGATCACATGACGCACACCTTCTGTCAAAAATTGATTCCAATTACCACGGAGCTATTCAATTTTGTTTTAATTTTCTTATTTCACGTAAAAATGTTGGCTGGCAACCGCCTAACAATATATTATATGTCATTATGTGCATATTGAATTGTTACTAATTTTCGTGTATTATAATCTGTTTTGGTCTATATCTTAAGAACCATTTAACATATTTTCACGAAATAGAGCTCAAATTCGAGTACCAGCACTTATCTCATAGCGGTCGCAAACCCGGGTCCCTATGGCTGAAAAAAAGTACCTTATCCTGTACCATGTTTGTTACTACTTTATTCTTTTTTTCAAAATAACGCATATTTCACTGCATTTCCCTACACTGACACACCACTAGGTTGCTTGCATATCACACCCGAGGATCACATATGCGTATTTTTACGTAACACAAAGAGAAACTACCTAATTATATCAAACTTTTAAAATTTTCTGAAATCGAAGTTTTATCTTATCTTCTGCAACGGGTTATTTTGATGCATCCTGTATATATATTTTCAATGTTAGAACAAAAAAATGTTTTCACATTCTACACATCAGGATAGGTACGAAAGGCACAAATTAGCAGAAAAAGCATAAAATAATGAAGTTAGAAACAAATATTCTATATGAACGACTATAACCCTTACCTTTTCTATGAAATCACATGACGCACACCTTCTGTCAAAAATTGATTCCAATTACCACGGAGCTATTCAATTTTGTTTTAATTTTCTTATTTCACGTAAAAATGTTGGCTGGCAACCGCCTAACAATATATTATATGTCATTATGTGCATATTGAATTGTTACTAATTGTCGTGTATTATAATCTGTTTTGGTCTATATCTTAGGAACCATTTAACATATTTTCACGAAATAAAGCTCAAACTCGAGTACTAGCACTTCTCTCATAGCGGTCGCAAACCTGGGTCCCTATTACTGAAACAAAGTACCTTATTCTCTACCATGTTTGTTACTACTTTATTCTTTCTTTCAAAATAACGCATATTTCACTGGATTTCCCTACACTGACACACCACTAGGTTGCTTGCATATGACACCCGAGGATCAATTATGTGTATTTTTACGTAACACAAAGAGAAACTACCTAATTATATCAAACTTTTAAAATTTTCTGAAATCGAAGTGTTATCTTGTCTTCTGCAACGGTTTATTTTGATGCACCCTGTATATATATTTTCAATGTTAGCACAAAAAAAATATTTTCACATTTTACACATCAGGACAGGTACGAAAGGCACAAATTAGCAGAAAAATCATAAAATAATGAAGTTAGAAACATATATTCTACATGAACAACTATAACCCTTACCTTTTCAATGAGATCACATGACGCTCACCTTCTGTCAAAAATTGATTCCAATTACCACGGAGCTATTCAATTTTGTTTTAATTTTCTTATTTCACGTAAAAATGTTGGCTGGCAACCGCCTAACAATATATTATATGTCATTATGTGCATATTGAATTGTTACTAATTGTCGTGTATTATAATCTGTTTTGGTCTATATCTTAAGAACCATTTAACATATTTTCACGAAATAAAGCTCAAATTCGAGTACCAGCACTTCTCTCATAGCGGTCGCAAACCCGGGTCCCTATGGCTGAAAAAAAGTACCTTATCCTGTACCATGTTTGTTGCTACTTTATTCTTTTTTTCAAAATAACGCATATTTCACTGCATTTCCCTACACTGACACACCACAAGGTTGCTTGCATATGACACCCGAGGATCACATATGCGTATTTTTACGTAACACAAAGAGAAACTACCTAATTCTATCGAACTTATATATTTTTGTGAAATCGAAGTGTTATTTTGTCTTCTGCAGCGCTATATTTTGATGCACCCTGTATATATATTTTCGATGTCAGAACAAAATATGTTGTTTTCATATTCTACACATCAGGATAGGTAGGAAAAGCACAAATTAGCAGAATAAAAATGAAATAATGAAGTTAGAAACATATATTCTACATGAAAGACTTTAACCCTTACCTTTTCAATGAGATCACATGACGCACACCTTCTGTCAAAAATTGATTCCAATTACCCCGGAGCTATTCAATTTTGTTTTAATTTTCTTATTTCACGTAAAAATGTTGGCTGGCAACCGCCTAACAATATATTATATGTCATTATGTGCTTATTGAATTGTTACTAATTGTCGTGTAATATAATCTGTTTTGGTCTATATCTTAAGAACCATTTAACATATTTTCACGAAATAAAGCTCAAACTCGAGTACCAGCACTTCTCTCATAGAGGTCGCAAACCACGGTCCCAATGGCTGAAAAAAGTACCTTATCCTGTACAATGTTTGTTACTACTTTATTCTTTTTTTCAAAATAACGCATATTTCACTGCATTTCCCTACACTGACACACCACTAGGTTGCTTGCATATGACACCCGAGGATCACATATGCGTATTTTTACGTAACACAAAGAGAAACTACCTAATTCTATCAAACTTATATATTTTTCTGAAATCGAAGTGTTATTTTGTCTTCTGCAGCGCTATATTTTGATGCACCCTGTATATATATTTTCGATGTCAGAACAAAATATGTTGTTTTCATATTCTACACATCAGGATAGGTACGAAAAGCACAAATTAGAAGAATAAAAATAAAATAATGAAGTTAGAAACATATATTCTACATGAACGACTTTAACCCTTACCTTTTCAATGAGATCACATGACGCACACCTTCTGTCAAAAATTGATTCCAATTACCACGGAGCTATTCAATTTTGTTTTAATTTTCTTATTTCACGTAAAAATGTTGGCTGGCAACCGCCTAACAATATATTATATGTCATTATGTGCATATTGAATTGTTACTAATTTTCGTGTATTATAATCTGTTTTGGTCTATATCTTAAGAACCATTTAACATATTTTCACGAAATAGAGCTCAAATTCGAGTACCAGCACTTATCTCATAGCGGTCGCAAACCCGGGTCCCTATGGCTGAAAAAAAGTACCTTATCCTGTACAATGTTTGTTACTACTTTATTCTTTTTTTCAAAATAACGCATATTTCACTGGATTTCCCTACACTGACACACCACTAGGTTGCTTGCATATGACACCCGAGGATCAATTATGTGTATTTTTACGTAACACAAAGAGAAACTACCTAATTATATCAAACTTTTAAAATTTTCTGAAATCGAAGTGTTATCTTGTCTTCTGCAACGGTTTATTTTGATGCACCCTGTATATATATTTTCAATGTTAGAACAAAAAAATTGTTTTCATATTCTACACATCAGGACAGGTACGAAAGGCACAAATTAGCAGAAAAATCATAAAATAATGAAGTTAGAAACATATATTCTACATGAACAACTATAACCCTTACCTTTTCAATGAGATCACATGACGTTCACCTTCTGTCAAAAATTGATTCCAATTACCACGGAGCTATTCAATTTTGTTTTAATTTTCTTATTTCACGTAAAAATGTTGGCTGGCAACCGCCTAACAATATATTATATGTCATTATGTGCATATTGAATTGTTACTAATTGTCGTGTATTATAATCTGTTTTGGTCTATATCTTAAGAACCATTTAACATATTTACACGAAATAAAGCTCAAACTCGAGTACCAGCACTTCTCTCATAGAGGCCGTAAACCAAGGTCCCTATGGCTGACAAAAAAGTACCTTATCCTGTACCATGTTTGTTACTACTTTATTCTTTTTTTCAAAATAACGCATATTTCACTGCATTTCCCTACACTGACACACCACTAGGTTGCTTGCATATCACACCCGAGGATCACATATGCGTATTTTTACGTAACACAAAGATAAACTACCTAATTCTATCTAACTTATATATTTTTCTGAAATCGAAGTGTTATTTTGTCTTCTGCAGCGCTATATTTTGATGCACCCTGTATATATATATTCGATGTCAGAACAAAATATGTTGTTTTCATATTCTACACATCAGGATAGGTAGGAAAAGCACAAATTAGCAGAATAAAAATAAAATAATGAAGTTAGAAACATATATTCTACATGAACGACTTTAACCCTTACCTTTTCAATGAGATCACATGACGCACACCTTCTGTCAAAAATTGATTCCAATTACCACGGAGCTATTCAATTTTGTTTTAATTTTCTTATTTCACGTAAAAATGTTGGCTGGCAATTATGTGCATATTGAATTGTTACTAATTGTCGTGTATTATAATCTGTTTTGGTCTATATCTTAAGAACCATTTAACATATTTTCACGAAATAAAGCTCAAACTCGAGTACCAGCACTTATCTCATAGCGGTCGCAAACCCGGGTCCCTATGGCTGAAACAAAGTACCTTATTCTCTACCATGTTTGTTACTACTTTATTCTTTTTTTCAAAATAACGCATATTTCACTGCATTTCCCTACACTGACACACCACTAGGTTGCTTGCATATGACACCCGAGGATCACATATGCGTATTTTTACGTAACACAAAGAGAAACTACCTAATTATATCAAAATTATATATTTTTCTGAAATCGAAGTGTTATTTTGTCTTCTGCAGCGCTATATTTTGATGCACCCTGTATATATATTTTCGATGTCAGAACAAAAAAAAAGTTGTTTTCATATTCTACACATCAGGATAGGTACGAAAAGCACAAATTAGAAGAATAAAAATAAAATAATGAAGTTAGAAACATATATTCTACATGAACGACTTTAACCCTTACCTTTTCAATGAGATCACATGACGCACACCTTCTGTCAAAAATTGATTCCAATTACCACGGAGCTATTCAATTTTTTTTTAATTTTCTTATTTCACGTAAAAATGTTGGCTGGCAACCGCCTAACAATATATTATATGTCATTATGTGCATATTGAATTGTTACTAATTGTCGTGTATTATAATCTGTTTTGGTCTATATCTTAAGAACCATTTAACATATTTTCACGAAATAAAGCTCAAACTCGAGCACCAGCACTTCTCTCATAGCGGTCGCAAACCCGGGTCCCTATGGCTGAAAAAAAGTACCTTATCCTGTACCATGTTTGTTACTACTTTATTCTTTTTTTCAAAATAACGCATATTTCACTGCATTTTCCTACACTGACACACCACTAGGTTGCTTGCATATGACACCCGAGGATCACATATGCGTATTTTTACGTAACACAAAGAGAAACTACCTAATTCTATCAAACTTATATATTTTTCTGAAATCGAAGTGTTATTTTGTCTTCTGCAGCGCTATATTTTGATGCACCCTGTATATATATATGTTCGATGTCAGAACAAAATATTTTGTTTTCATATTCTACACATCAGGATATGTACGAAAAGCACAAATTAGAAGAATAAAAATAAAATAATGAAGTTAGAAACATATATTCTACATGAACGACTTTAACCCTTACCTTTTCAATGAAATCACATGACGCACACCTTCTGTCAAAAATTGATTCCAATTACCACGGAGCTATTCAATTTTGTTTTAATTTTCTTATTTCACGTAAAAATGTTGGCTGGCAACCGCCTAACAATATATTATATGTCATTATGTGCATATTGAATTGTTACTAATTGTCGTGTATTATAATCTGTTTTGGTCTATATCTTAAGAACCATTTAACATATTTTCACGAAATAAAGCTCAAACTCGAGTACCAGCACTTCTCTCAAAGCGGTCGCAAACCTGGGTCCCTATGGCTGAAACAAAGTACCTTATTCTCTACCATGTTTGTCACTACTTTATTCTTTTTTTTCAAAATAACGCATATTTCACTGGATTTCCCTACACTGACACACCACTAGGTTGCTTGCATATGACACCCGAGGATCAATTATGTGTATTTTTACGTAACACACAGAGAAACTACCTAATTATATCAAACTTTTAAAATTTTCTGAAATCGAAGTGTTATCTTGTCTTCTGCAACGGTTTATTTTGATGCACCCTGTATATATATTTTCAATGTTAGAACAAAAAAAATGTTTTCATATTCTACACATCAGGACAGGTACGAAAGGCACAAATTAGCAGAAAAATCATAAAATAATGAAGTTAGAAACATATATTCTACATGAACAACTATAACCCTTACCTTTTCAATGAGATCACATGACGCTCACCTTCTGTCAAAAATTGATTCCAATTACCACGGAGCTATTCAATTTTGTTTTAATTTTCTTATTTCACGTAAAAATGTTGGCTGGCAACCGCCTAACAATATATTATATGTCATTATGTGCATATTGAATTGTTACTAATTGTCGTGTATTATAATCTGTTTTGGTCTATATCTTAAGAACCATTTAACATATTTTCACGAAATAAAGCTCAAACTCGAGTACCAGCACTTATCTCATAGCGGTCGCAAACCCGGGTCCCTATGGCTGAAAAAAAGTACGTTGTCCTGTACCATGTTTGTTACTACTTTATTCTTTTTTTCAAAATAACGCATATTTCACTGCATTTCCCTACACTGACACACCACTAGGTTGCTTGCATATGACACCCGAGGATCACATATGCGTATTTTTACGTAACACAAAGAGAAACTACCTAATTCTATCAAACTTATATATTTTTCTGAAATCGAAGTGTTATTTTGTTTTCTGCAGCGCTATATTTTGATGCACCCTGAATATATATTTTCGATGTCAAAACAAAATATGTTGTTTTCATATTCTACACATCAGGATATGTACGAAAAGCACAAATTAGCAGAATAAAAATAAAATAATGAAGTTAGAAACATATATTCTACATGAACGACTTTAACCCTTACCTTTTCAATGAGATCACATGACGCACACCTTCTGTCAAAAATTGATTCCAATTACCACGGAGCTATTCAATTTTGTTTTAATTTTCTTATTTCACGTAAAAATGTTGGCTGGCAACCGCCTAACAATATATTATATGTCATTATGTGCATATTGAATTGTTACTAATTGTCGTGTATTATAATCTGTTTTGGTCTATATCTTAAGAACCATTTAACATATTTACACGAAATAAAGCTCAAACTCGAGTACCAGCACTTATCTCATAGCGGTCGCAAACCCGGGTCCCTATGGCTGAAACAAAGTACCTTATTCTCTACCATGTTTGTTACTACTTTATTCTTTTTTTCAAAATAACGCATATTTCACTGCATTTCCCTACACTGACACACCACTAGGTTGCTTGCATATGACACCCGAGGATCACATATGCGTATTTTTACGTAACACAAAGAGAAACTACCTAATTCTATCAAACTTATATATTTTTCTGAAATCGAAGTGTTATTTTGTCTTCTGCAGGGCTATATTTTGATGCACCCTGTATATATATTTTCGATGTCAGAACAAAAAAAAAAGTTGTTTTCTTATTCTACACATCAGGATAGGTACGAAAAGCACAAATTAGAAGAATAAAAATAAAATAATGAAGTTAGAAACATATATTCTACATGAACGACTTTAACCCTTACCTTTTCAATGAGATCACATGACGCACACCTTCTGTCAAAAATTGATTCCAATTACCACGGAGCTTTTCAATTTTGTTTTAATTTTCTTATTTCACGTAAAAATGTTGGCTGGCAACCGCCTAACAATATATTATATGTCATTATGTGCATATTGAATTGTTACTAATTGTCGTGTATTATAATCTGTTTTGGTCTATATCTTAAGAACCATTTAACATATTTACACGAAATAAAGCTCAAACTCGAGTACCAGCACTTATCTCATAGCGGTCGCAAACCCGGGTCCCTATGGCTGAAACAAAGTACCTTATTCTCTACCATGTTTGTTACTACTTTATTCTTTTTTTCAAAATAACGCATATTTCACTGCATTTCCCTACACTGACACACCACTAGGTTGCTTGCATATGACACCCGAGGATCACATATGCGTATTTTTACGTAACACAAAGAGAAACTACCTAATTCTATCAAACTTATATATTTTTCTGAAATCGAAGTGTTATTTTGTCTTCTGCAGGGCTATATTTTGATGCACCCTGTATATATATTTTCGATGTCAGAACAAAAAAAAAGTTGTTTTCTTATTCTACACATCAGGATAGGTACGAAAAGCACAAATTAGAAGAATAAAAATAAAATAATGAAGTTAGAAACATATATTCTACATGAACGACTTTAACCCTTACCTTTTCAATGAGATCACATGACGCACACCTTCTGTCAAAAATTGATTCCAATTACCACGGAGCTATTCAATTTTGTTTTAATTTTCTTATTTCACGTAAAAATGTTGGCTGGCAACCGCCTAACAATATATTATATGTCATTATGTGCATATTGAATTGTTACTAATTGTCGTGTATTATAATCTGTTTTGGTCTATATCTTAAGAACCATTTAACATATTTACACGAAATAAAGCTCAAACTCGAGTACCAGCACTTCTCTCATAGAGGTCGCAAAACCGGGTCCCTATGGCTGAAAAAAAGTACCTTATCCTGTACCATGTTTGTTACTACTTTATTCTTTTTTTCAAAATAACGCATATTTCACTGCATTTCCCTACACTGACATACCACTAGGTTGCTTGCATATCACACCCGAGGATCACATATGCGTATTTTTACGTAACACAAAGAGAAACTACCTAATTTTATCAAACTTATATATTTTTCTGAAATCGAAGTGTTATTTTGTCTTCTGCAGCGCTATATTTTGATGCACCCTGTATATATATATTCGATGTCAGAACAAAATATGTTGTTTTCATATTCTACACATCAGGATAGGTACGAAAAGCACAAATTAGAAGAATAAAAATAAAATAATGAAGTTAGAAACATATATTTTACATGAACGACTTTAACCCTTACCTTTTAAATGAGATCACATGACGCACACCTTCTGTCAAAAATTGATTCCAATTACCACGGAGCTATTCAATTTTGTTTTAATTTTCTTATTTCACGTAAAAATGTTGGCTGGCAACCGCCTAACAATATATTATATGTCATTATGTGCATATTGAATTGTTACTAATTGTCGTGTATTATAATCTGTTTTGGTCTATATCTTAGGAACCATTTAACATATTTTCACGAAATAGAGCTCAAACTCGAGTACTAGCACTTCTCTCATAGCGGTCGCAAACCTGGGTCCCTATGGCTGAAACAAAGTACCTTATTCTCTACCATGTTTGTTACTACTTTATTCTTTTTTTCAAAATAACGCATATTTCACTGGATTTCCCTACACTGACACACCACTAGGTTGCTTGCATATGACACCCGAGGATCAATTATGTGTATTTTTACGTAACACAAAGAGAAACTACCTAATTATATCAAACTTTTAAAATTTTCTGAAATCGAAGTGTTATCTTGTCTTCTGCAACGGTTTATTTTGATGCACCCTGTATATATATTTTCAATGTTAGAACAAAAAAAATGTTTTCATATTCTACACATCAGGACAGGTACGAAAGGCACAAATTAGCAGAAAAATCATAAAATAATGAAGTTGGAAACATATATTCTACATGAACAACTATAACCCTTACCTTTTCAATGAGATCACATGACGCTCACCTTCTGTCAAAAATTGATTCCAATTACCACGGAGCTATTCAATTTTGTTTTAATTTTCTTATTTCACGTAAAAATGTTGGCTGGCAACCGCCTAACAATATATTATATGTCATTATGTGCATATTGAATTGTTACTAATTGTCGTGTATTATAATCTGTTTTGGTCTATATCTTAAGAACCATTTAACATATTTACACGAAATAAAGCTCAAACTCGAGTACCAGCACTTATCTCATAGCGGTCGCAAACCCGGGTCCCTATGGCTGAAACAAAGTACCTTATTCTCTACCATGTTTGTTACTACTTTATTCTTTTTTTCAAAATAACGCATATTTCACTGCATTTCCCTACACTGACACACCACTAGGTTGCTTGCATATGACACCCGAGGATCACATATGCGTATTTTTACGTAACACAAAGAGAAACTACCTAATTCTATCAAACTTATATATTTTTCTGAAATCGAAGTGTTATTTTGTCTTCTGCAGCGCTATATTTTGATGCACCCTGTATATATATTTTCGATGTCAGAACAAAAAAAAAAGTTGTTTTCATATTCTACACATCAGGATAGGTACGAAAAGCACAAATTAGAAGAATAAAAATAAAATAATGAAGTTAGAAACATATATTCTACATGAACGACTTTAACCCTTACCTTTTCAATGAGATCACATGACGCACATCTTCTGTCAAAAATTGATTCCAATTACCACGGAGCTATTCAATTTTGTTTTAATTTTCTTATTTCACGTAAAAATGTTGGCTGGCAACCGCCTAACAATATATTATATGTCATTATGTGCATATTGAATTGTTACTAATTGTCGTGTATTATAATCTGTTTTGGTCTATATCTTAAGAACCATTTAACATATTTACACGAAATAAAGCTCAAACTCGAGTACCAGCACTTCTCTCATAGAGGTCGCAAACCCGGGTCCCTATGGCTGAAAAAAAGTACCTTATCCTGTACCATGTTTGTTACTACTTTATTCTTTTTTTCAAAATAACGCATATTTCACTGCATTTCCCTACACTGACACACCACTAGGTTGCTTGCATATCACACCCGAGGATCACATATGCGTATTTTTACGT